>NC_056733.1:360270945-360356836 GCF_019279795.1 Protopterus annectens | reverse complement strand
AACCATTTCACCTAATCGCCTATCCAGTACATTAGCAATCTGCTGTTGAGCATTTGCCAGTGACTGGATCTTGTCATTTAAGGTATGGATTGCAGCCCTCTGCAGCCTCTGCCCTTCTTGGTTCTGCCGTTCTGCACGTGCCTGTGCCACCATTACAGTCTGGAACATGCGTCTGGTGATACCAGCTGCTGCGCCCTGTACTGCAGGTGCATGTCTGCCAGAGGTCCTCCTATGAGCAGCACCAGCCACATGCCTGTGTGGCACATCACCAGTCATTACACTGGCAACATGGTGTGTAGTCACACCTTCTGTAGCCACCACACATTCCTGTTCAATGCCAACAGACGCTGACTGTCCTTCCTCTATGGGCAACGGTGATGTGGTATGTGTTGGCATCAGAACCATGTGCGGGGATGAGGGGGACATAGGTGGGATGGTAACCAATGGCGCAGATTCTGCCCCTGACAACCCTGCCTATACCTCATGCATATGGTCATCACTGCTAGTATCTGTGGGGACACTAACATCAGACACTAACAGCAGGAGGGTAACGCACCTACACCACCTGTGAATGCAAAGAAATACTGTAAGGTACATTACACACTGACACACACACACACACACACACACACACACACACACACACACACACACACACACACACACACACACACACACACAGACACACACACACACACACACACACACACACACACACACACACACACACACACACACACACACACACACAGACACACACACACACACACACACACACACACACACACACACACACAGACGCACACACAGACACACACACACAGACACACATACACACACACACACACACACACACACACACACACACACACACACACACACACACACACACACACACACACACACCATGCATGTGATATTTCAGATGGCATGCAGCATTCCTGCACTAGAGCACAGGGAATGCAGCTCAGACATTATTAGTGTTAGTATGCATACCACCCTGGGGTGCACACTACATCAAGCAGGTGTCATATCAGTAGGCATGCAGTACACACAATCATGGTAGTTTGTATGCATCCCCGTGATACACCATGTGGCCACAAAGAGGTTAACAGTACACACGGCTGACGTTGCCTTGACATGTAATCCGCTGACATGTGCAGTGACATGTATACATGTGTGACACAATGGTGTCCCGCCACATGCACTGCATCATAATGGGCTTCACAGTGCAGTGTTGTGTGTACAGCCTACAGATAGAATGCATGTTTAGCACATATGTATGTGCAGGTGTGGTAAGTGTGAGTCGTGTACATAGCTATACAGTGTGGAGTACTGCCACTGTGCCACTGCATGGCAACATGACGCATGTATGTTGCTGTGCAATGCATAACATGGATGCATTGCATTGCCATGACTGCAACACAGTCATGCTGTTCCACAGCACGTATATGGTAGACATCGCTGACACTTCCGTTGGCTGCAGACAGGCATTCCGGTTGTCCGGTGTAACACATCAAATATACAGGTGGTCCACTACGGCTATGATTGCACTATGTGTGGACAATGTGCAACGGGGTCTATCCACATCAGGTGTACTGTGTGGCTATCACCCATGGCCATGTGTGAATGGGACTGGGACAATTGTGTGTGATGGGCATCTTGTACACATGTCTGTGGTGTCCCATGTTACATACACACATACATGTCAGAGGTGTCACAATCCACAGGGCTATGCAGACAACAGTGTGGATGTTTGTTATGTCGAGTGTAGGTCAAGTGATGGTGTGACAATATTGCAGACAGAACACCACAAGCTTCAGACATGTCGGGTGGCGTGTCACAATGTGTGCACACAATGTAGGGGCATATGTCTCATTGGTGACACCTGTGTGCTGCACAGATCACTGCTCACTGTGTGGTACTGTGTGCATACCACGAATGTTGTTCCAATGCATACTACATATGCATCCATTGTAGAACACCTCCACCGTGGTATGCATAGCTGACCGCACATATCACACCGACAGGTAGTGTGGTTTCATGCCAGTGTATAATAACGGTTGTATCTACTGCACACGGGTGGCATGTGTGTGTCTGGCGGTGCAACCTGTATAATGTGACTGGAACTAAACCCAGCTGTGCATGTTATACCTGGCCACATGGCAAATAACTCTACACTGTAACATGCCTGATACTGACAACAGTCTCACCTGCGATGGACCCATGTCTGTGCGACATGCCAGAGGTACCTGTATAGGGGTGACACAACAGTATAAACATTATCCATGACTGTATGACAGCCACAGTTCACACTGTGGATGTGACATCATGTACCTGTGTGATAGCATATGGTATGCACACTTCGGCATACACAACGTAGCATACTGTAGTATGCGGCTTGTGTGCCCATATACCTGGCATGTGTTGTTACTTTACATGATGTACAGTGACACCTGCAACTACAGTGGATATCATACTCATATGCAGGACTGACTTACCAGACAGCTCCAGGCTCATTGGTTGGGAGACACCCACCTCCACGATGGCAGCTAGTGTTTCTGCATGCTGTTCCCTGGGTGTCCCCAGACTGGCCAGTAGCTCCTCTGTGTGTGTGAGTGGGGGCTGGGTTGGTGGCCCACCACCCTTTCCACCTTGTTCTCTGGCGATTGCTGTGGCACGCTGTTTCGCATGGCGTATGAGGTCCGTGCAGTGTCGGCGTACCTGATGGTAGGTGCAGTTGTTGCCACCCACGTCATTCACCCTCCTGCGTATATCCTGCCACAGGTCATCCCGCTGATGCGCTTGCTGTGGCGCATGGCTGAACAGCACGTCATAGTTGTCATGGAGCAATGGTATGATGACTTCATCCTCCTGGCGGCTGAAGGCTGGGAGTCATGAACGTGGCATTATCTGTAAGACATAATGATGGTGACAGGTCACATTCACGCTGATGTACTGGCATACTGCTGAACATACATTGCTATGACATGTACGACATCTGCACAGTAATCCCTGGGACGCATCATGACACTGACACAGCTGATGTGTTGCTGCCACACCTGTCACACCGTTATGCAGTGGATATCATCTCATATCTCTGTGTCGACACATCACACTGTACATACTCCATGTAGATGGTAACTTGCTGTGGACATGTGTACCTGCCTGCACCTGTGTTCTTACCAATCTGCACTTGGCCCGATGTGTCCACAGTACTACTGTTCACCTGGATGCTGTGTATATGTCACATAGCATCACAGATGCAGCCGTTATGGACGTCAGCAGTGGCACTGCACACATACACATGGACAACTGTACATGCATGTGTTTTGCCATATATATCTACTCAGTACTGTACGGGTGTTGGACATCCTGCCACAGCTCGCCTGTATTGCACATGTGATACACATGGAACAATGTGTAATCATATGACATTTGCAGGGATGGTCAAACATAGCATGTGCGCGCATGTTTTACACGCTGTCACACAGCAATTGTGACACCACAAGGTGCATCAGTGCCACATTACTGATCCAGTCAGTTAATAGTGCATGTGCCATGTGGCCATCGCACCATGTATGACTGATGGCACGTGCAGCCGTGATGGACAGGGTTGCATGGTATGGCAGGGTATATCACATATATGGCACAGGGATGTGTCCAGCCTGTGGAATACCAGTATTGGGACGGTGGCTGTCCATTCCATATGTCATTTATATGGGTATATGGACATGTTGCATGTCCATCATCATGGTGTGGACAATGTCCTTCTGCAAGGTAGGCAGCATGCTGCATGGTGGGGGTGTGTATGGTGCATGCTGGTATCGCACACCCATACATAAACATTACCCCTGACAGGTGCTATGTGCTGTAATATTGTTCAACACAGTGATGTATATGCCCGCAGGGTGATATCCCGTGCACATGGATGGTACCCCGACCTGACATGGGTACCTCATATGTCTACATCCGGTGCCTGCTGTCACCACCATGTCGGCGGGTGCACCGCACAGCACCATCCCTTCCACAGTGACCATGGTGTTGAGCACAGCCGAGGTATTCATTTATGGGGACGGGGATGTTCACATAGCGGTGGCAATGCTGGTATCATCCATCAGACCATAGACTTATGACACACCTCACACACACAGCCCATTCAGTATGTTGTTCGCAACACTGACACAGCTATACTGCTAGGCCAGGTCCATTCCCGGCCGTACATACACAGATGCATAACATGTCTCTGTGGCATGGGCTACACTGACGGTGGGGTTCAACACATACCGTGTTTGACTGTAGCTGGCGCTGATGTTCTGTGCACATGTCAACACATTAACCCTGTTCTACTGTAGCCAGCGGTGATGTGCTGTGCACATGTCAATGCTGCACATTGTGTTGATGTCTGTCTGTCAACAGGCCACTGGTGGAACACGCAAGGGTATTTGTAATCAAATATACATGCCGCCCTGTACAGCTGTACCGATAACATCTCAGGTGCTAATGTGTCATGGACATGCACACCTTACCCGGAAAGGTGATAGTGCATTGCCACCCGTACTCATCACCTCTTGTGGGTTGCTATTATCCAACACCATATTTGTATTGTATTGTCAAGCTTTGCACCTGTGCAGGACATGTGAGCATGTAATGTACTACTGCGTACCTTTGCTCCCATTGCACAACATGTCACACAGGTACACTGGCTGTCATACACTTCACAGCTTGCTGACGGTACGACAGGTGTTGTACACACGTAACACATATCCTGTGGGACATGGCCATATGTACAGGCATGTCCGACCGTCACGTACCAGTGCTACCCCTATATGATGGATATGTCATACATGTGGCAGTACAGCAACTGTCACATGTACTCATGCAATGCCCCCTACCACCATACAGTGGTACTGCCTGTGGGAGATGTGCTTCTGCATCCATGCTGTTCCCATAGCTGTCAGTTGTACATCATTACGTGCAACGTACCTCATGTGGTGTTCTAACGCGTGCATGTTCATAACAGCACCACATTGGAAGGGTCTGTCACACAGTCATTGTTGTACATGGTTTACATGCCAGCCATGGCTTACTAGATGGGAATCATTGTAATTCATTGGGATAGCATATTTATACATTGGAGCGGCGTATTCCAGCCATCATATACCCTTCCTAGATGACACTGTTAGGCAGCCAGTAGTAGGTGCTCTACGATCTGCACATTAGTCACACAGTACGAGGGCTACTGTTACCCATTCTGGGGACAGGGTACTGACAGCTGTGGATGGGGGTGATGCTGTCGACAACCATGACTGCACCTGACGGTCACATCTGGATGGGTAACATTCACAACACACACCTACCATCACGTAGTACCATATCATCTACAACAATGGACATTCCTGCAAGAACAATGTATGCAATATGTCTATATGACCACTGTAGGCACCACTGGTGGCCACCAGCATGGCGGCCAACATCAGTGTATATCCCGCAGACTCATGGGTTACACCATTCACAACACACCAGTCACGGATGACGCTGTTGTGAATCACACTGCAGTTCCACACATCACGTTACACGAGGCATCATGCACTGAGATGTTGCGGACGGGTGAACACCTCTGAAACTCAACATACGCACACATGACACATCACCTGGTACAATATATCTCTCATACATCATGTTATTGTGACTGCACTGTGATGGCAATACACAGAGTATGTGTACTGGGACATGCAATGGCTCACCGGTGTTATAGCCCTCTGGGTGTGTGTCTAGCAATGGTGTACAGTCGGCAGTGGTCTGGACACAGGGACACTGTACATTGACCTACTGTGTCACTGCAACAGTTGCCTATGCTCCTACTGTTATTGTACAGGCATGTGGTATCTGACCGCTATGACAGTCCAGGTCAAACACAATGCTGTGGCACGCATGACCTGCAGCCATTGGCCTGGGGTGTAGAGCACACATGTACATCATCACATGCTATACTGTCTCTCTGGCAGCTTCACATAACTGTCACCGGCAGGGCTGTAACTGGCAGGCATGGCATGGGGTCATGTGGAACAATGTTTGCATCTTCCACTGTGATGCACACAAGCTAGGCACACACACAATTGCACCACTCACATATCTCTGCGGTGACTGGGACCTGCCTCCATGCTCTGCGCAGCACACCTGCGATTACGGATTGTACACGGACCGTACCTTCCAGGCACATACCTGGACCGGAACACCCACAGATGAGGGGTTCACACATCACACAGTGTTTTGCACACATCCTGGATAGTTGCTTAACACAATGCATCATAGGTGCCCCATGAGCAGATAACCATGTTTGTGACCGCTATACACATTGTAACACGTGACAGAGTCGACAGTGTACACCACAGGTTACATACCGACTGTGTTGTTATAGTGTACAGTGGACCTCAGACAGCTACCACTGCTGTGTGCTGACAGTAACCCACACTTCCCTGGGATAGACACCCATGTACCTACACATGCTTGGGTCATGCACTCCGCTCAGCTGGATGAAACAATACACAACACATACCATACCTACACTACACTTAACATGAACACTACCTCCACATGACTGGTGTGACACACCTGACGTATCCCCTCTTTGGTGGATTCAACACATATGCTACACAGCCTTGCTGGCCACACCCTGGAAACACACCCATCACAGCATGCACGGAACATGTGTACTACAACAACTACTACGGATGTCTTCTGACAGCAGTTGTTATCATGACACCCAGGCCGATGGACACTGTGCATACATATGCTGACACATACCACAGTGCGCTGCAGTAGCATGTACACAATTGCAGGAATCATGCTATTCCACACAGAGACATGGCGGTACTGACCAGTTCACAGATGCCACTGTGGTGGTCATATTCCATGCACATATGATGTACGACCACATGTACAGGCTGTTGCACAGTGGTGTACATTCACATGTGTGGGGTGCATCACCTTTCAGCCATGGTGGGTCCCCGAGGTCCATCATCACATACTCCAAGGCTAGCTACCTAAACATGACTGCCGCACATTGCGGTGTGGGGCCTCAGGCATTGTGGTGGTATGTCAGTATTCTTTGGCAATATCCACATCTGATGTCACATACAATAGTCACCCAAGCATTGCAGACCGAGCTAATGTTGGCAACGTGCCAGGCGATGGTGTACTTACCGACAATACACCCTCTCACTCACTACAGGGTCGCAATCCATACATGGACATCGTAGTGTCCCTGTGGTCACATACACAGTACTTTCATGCACACAATATGTCCTGGGACACTGGCCCAATGTCACCTTCCAATGACCCTGGCTGTAATGTCCCACCAACCTGTTCGGGATATGTCTCCGCACCAGGCCACTATATTCACTGCTAGCTGTTCGTTGGACATTGTGGACCCTGACTGCCGCACAGCGGCATTTATCGCACTACACATGGGTGGCACTGCATTGCACGAGTGGGACTATAGTCATACACCCATGACTGGACCATTCTGCATAGCAATGGGGCACATCCTCAGGAATGTGATTCCCACACACATTGATGGCCTCCAGTCCTTTCCTAGCACCCGTATTGGGCTTGTGTATGCCACAGCAGGGCACATACACATGCTGGCCACCTGTCATACAGTTGCATGGGCAGCTGAGGATGGTACAGAGGCCGACACATCATACGTTGTCCTCACATTGCCTTTCAGCAACATTCCACATTCTGGTATTGACAACATACACATCCACCTGCACATCATACTCTGTGTCACAGGATGTTATGCTATGTGGCTCATGGACTGTACACACAGTGGTGCCAGCATACCATAGTACCTACTACATGTCAGGTACATATTGCATTACACAGTCCTCAGTCATAGGGCCACTCGTTCACTATATGCTTACATACAGAACATGCTGTCACAGAGTACTGTCCATGCATAGGTTTCCCACACCTACATACCAAGCACCATTATTGCTCCACCAGCTCATACCGATACCAACCATACGGGTGTCAGTGTGGCGGATACTTCATATGCGTTTCATGGCATCAGGATGCATGACACATGGTGCATGCACATCACCTTTGCATAACAACATTCACCCACTGACTATCACATGGATAGTGGTCTTGTGCATACATATCACATTGTACATGGTTGCAGTACACACATGCCACACACAGTCCTGTGGTTACCGTATTCCACTGTGGCATGGATATCCTTCTGCAAGGCCACACCTATCTGTACTGTGTGTGATGCTGGTAAATAGGTAGCCATTGTACCTGTGAACAACACACATCTACACACAGTCAAGGGTACAATGCCACATTTATGGTGTACCTTCAACAACAGCTACAGCTTTACATGGCACAACATTGACATGCCATGATGTTTACTGGGCTCAGACAGTTCACATATGCGGCTGACATACAGACAACACATCTGTACACATCTGCATACCACATACTCAGGGGTGTCTTCTGCTCTGACACGGCCCATGTCCCCCACATTGGTGATGCATAGTTATTTTATTTTTATTTTATTTCTATTTTACATTTGTTGACCGGGCTAGTCTAGCTGGATATATGTCCATTTTCAGTAGAGGCCCAGGGAGAAAAGCTCCACACACAAAGGACAGAAAAGCCCAATATAACAAAGTAAACATCTTTGTAACATATGACTAAAATAGAAGAATGTCAAAAGAGGACACGTTACATAAAGACTACGGTAGGCAGAGTAAAAACATATATATATATATTTATATATATATTTATATTATATATATATATATAAAGCTATACTCCTCATACATGCCATCTGCGGTGGGCAGTGTGAACGGAATGCTCCTGGATATGTGCACACACGCCACACTGCATGGGCTGGGCTTCTGTGTTACTTCCACGAACACAACACACACCATGCCGTGGAACATAGGTCCTGTGTACATCCCGCAGGGACACACGGTAGCACTGTTCATGTGATACCTCCCTTGCTGTTTGAGTGACACATAGTCCTGGTACCACCACAGCAGTGGTACTGTGTAGTGGTGCAGTTGACACCTGCCTCTGCTGTTCACAGGACACTACCATGGAGAGGTGACACTACTGTGTACACTGCCCATGTGCTTACACGTGGACCTGCCAGACTGCATTGTTGCCCACTGTGCACCTGTGCAACTACTACACGTCCTTTGGGCATGGTTACTTGGTGTCCCTTCCATTTAGACTAGCTATCATGCTACTACTCCGTCCCATACCTACAGGCCATTTATATCCTGTTATTGTACATACCAATAGGCGATACCTGTGTTATGCATGATATGCCTGTGATACTGTGTATGATATCTGTCATATCTACCTAGACAACTTTACATTACACATATTTCACATAGTATCCCCTAATGCACGGCATACTTGCACGTCGGCCACACCTTACATATGACATCAACGGTATATGCTCATACACATGCGTGCTGTGACAGTCTACATACATGTACTATATCCTGCTATGGCGCTTCCTTGTTGGACATCCACTGCCAGCAACAGCGTGTGGTATGGTATTGTTCTCTTTAATGCCCTCCTGTGGCATCCCTTGTGGTGTCTCCGCTGTGTACATGATGTCCCACAGGTGTACACACGATGTCTGCAAGCGTTGGTATGCTCAGTAAGATATCATTACATAACTACCTTTCACCACTTTCTGCATTACGGACAAGTGTAATTAATTACAACCACCATTCACATACAGTACAGCCTATTAATACAGATCATGTGTTACACAACCTGACATACAGTGTGTTCTACATACCTTGTTGGTGTGTCATTCCGTCTATTGTGTATCGTTTTTTCGTTTCCTCTCGTTTTCGGTAGTACAATGCTGTTTCGGTATGAGCATACGGTTTGAATATCCTGAGAGTCATCCTTATATACGTCGATGCCTGCAACATGTGGATTCATCCCACCAATTGCTGTTCCTCAGTGAGTGATTACGTGCATTTCACCTGTGCATCTACTCCATTCGGAAATTTTGCGTTGATACAGGGGTATAATTGGATTCTCCACCTGGGTGTTGGCTATTTGCCCTACCTTCATGGAGATGGTCTGTATTGTGTTATGTTATGTGTAACTGCAACTGCTATGTGTAGCGAAAAGTATATTTTGAAGTCATGTCACCCGTGGATTGTGTGTGACAGGTGTAGTATTTGGTTCGACATGTGGGTGTACCTGTCCTGCCGATGAATGATAACGGGGTATTGCATTCAAAACTGTAACATGGCTGTTGTATTCCTTTATGCAACGCATGCAAGTATGCATCCACCTTTAATTGTGTCTCCCACGCGATATGTTGTGGTTATGCAGATGTCATTGACTGACTGTATGTTTGTGCTGCTATTACGGTTTGTATTCCTTTAATATCTATGGTGGGGGATATCGGTGGTTGTCCGTGATGGATACGGGTTGTGGGCCTTGCATCTCTACATAGACAGTATAGTTGTCTGTGTGCTCCATCCCAACTTGGAGAGGTAACAGTTAATTGTCTTTTGTTATGGGAGTGTTGGTTGGGCTGTTGTTAATTGGTTCCGATATCGTCTGCACGTGGCCTTGCTGCATGTATACCCCCATAACTTCTGTGGTATATCAGCGGCTATGTGTACGTGAGTAATTACGTGCATATCACCTGTGCATCTACTCCATTCGGTAATTACGCGTCGATACTGGGGTAAAATTGGATTCTCCGCCTGGGCGTTGGATATTTGCCCTACCTTCGTGGAGATGGTCTGTATTGTCTTATGTTATGTGTAACTGCATCTGCTATGCATAGGGACAAGTATATTCTGCAATCAAGTCACCCGCAGATTGTGTGTGACAGGTGTAGCATGTGGTTTGACATGTGGGTGTACCTGTCCTGCCGACGAATGATAAAGGGGTATTGCATTCCAAACTGTAACATGGCTATTGTTTGCATTTATACAATGCATGCAATTATGCATCCGCCTTTAATTGTGTCTCCCACGCAATATGTTGCGGTTATGCAGATGTCTTTGACTGACTGTATGTTTGTGCTGCTATTACAGTTTGTATCCCTTTATTATCTACAGTGGGGGATATCAGTGGTTGTACGTCACGGATACGGTTGGTGGGCCTTGCATCTCTACATAACCAGTATAGTTGTCTGTGTGCTCCATCCCTACTTGGAGAGTTAACAGTTAATAGTCTTTTGTTATGGGATTGTAGGTTGGGCTGTTGTCATGTGGTGTCGGTATCGCCTGCAGGTGAGCTTGATGCATGTATACCTCCGTAACATCTGTGGTATATCAGCGGTTATGTGTACGTGAGAACTATCCCTTGTCAGTCTGTCCCAGGTATTTGCAGACATTGTGGTCCTGTTGTTGGGATAGCCTGTTTGTCAGTGGTTGCCACATATTCAGATGGGAATTGATTGTTTGACACTTGTAGAAGACACAGCGGTGTTTACGGGCCAACACGTGGCCACGGTCAGTACTGGGGTAGCACATACATATTTCCGCGATACATACCTATTGCTGTGTGACTTTGGCAACGTATCATATTGCATGTAACATATCAGTGTCGTACATGCAGGCATGACTATTACATACATCCTTTCCATTTCTTATGGGGAATATTCCTGTGCTACCATCTGGGACATATTCACTTTGTATCGTTCTATGTCACGACACACCTAGCCAGGGTGGGGCTGTCACTACTACTGTGGGACTACTAGTGAACATATGCCTGAGGCTAGTTTACCGTATGCCTACACCTAATATTCTGCTCTGCCTCTGACTTGGCACCAACATACACATGTAGCAGACACACACACATTACACTCACACAGCAACGCACACGGCACCCTCAGTGCACACATACACATATTACGGCACTCACGGGGACGGTTGCACAGAGTACCTACGTGGACCGCAACACTGGCGGCGGTGTCTACCTCTCCCTTCATATCATCATACTATTACACGCGCATGTCTGTTACAGTACTGTGTTCTGGCGGTCTTTCAGCCTCGCGGTTATGCATATCGGTATGTTACACGTTCCATGGTTGGCAGTATCCTCTTATTTTGAACCTCCTGGATGTTCAGATTGTCGTTGCACTATGTATACTATGTGCAGATATCGCGGGATACCTCTCAGTCACCTTATATCCCTCTAATTCCCTGCCTTATCTGTATTATAAATGTATATGTGTACATATTTATCTATATATATATATATATATATATATATATATATATATATATATATATATATATATATATATACATATATACATATATATACATATATCTATTTATATGTATACATCTTGCGGCGACCGTGGCAGGCACACAGCAACGCCATATGCTGTAGGACTCACGTACTGTTCAGGTGTTGGCGTCACATGTTCCACTGGCTGTTGGGTTTACAGTGTTTGGGCGCTGCCTATGTTGGAGTCACACATAAGGCCACCCATACATTACACTTTACAGGTGGTCATGTTTGTGTGCTGTCCATTTCACTGTGTGTGCAGGTGGGGAGGTGTCAGTCCATGGGGCCTACGCTGTCAGAGTATGTGCTATACGTTCCCTCTTTGCCAAGGCATAGGCATATTGGGTACGCCTCCGTCTGCCTACTGGGGCTGGCACAGTGTGTTCCTGGTCCGGAACCCTCTGTGCCTGGACTGGCCTTGGCAATTGTGGTGGGCTTTGTGGCCCTTCACCATTATGTCCCTGCAGCAGCTGCTTCCGCAGGATCATATTATTTAGCATGGCACATACTATAAATATGTGGGCACCTGTGCCTGGAGAGTACTGCAAGGCTCCACCAGATGTATCCAAGCACCGGAACCGTGATTTCAGCATCCTGAACACACGCTCTATGATTATTCTGGTTTGTGCGTGTACCTCATTATGGCGTTCTTGCATGTGTGCGTGTGTATTTCTGATAGGAGTCATCATCCACGGCTCCAGTGCATAGCCAGCATCCCCCATGAGATGGCCTTGTGGGATGTCCCCCCTGACAAATACCTGGTACAGCTGTGAGGCATGCCAGATATGGGAGTCGTGGTAACTTCCAGGGCTGCCAGCACACACATCCATGATAATGCCCTGGGCATTGCACACGACCTGGCAATTGATGGAGTGGAATCCCTTGCGGTTTATGTAGCGTCTACCCTGCTCGCCAGGTGGTGACTTGATCTGTATGTGCATACAGTCTATCGCACCCAGTACCTCCAGGTATTGTGCCACACGGTGGAAGTGGCGCATATTGCTAGCCAACTCCTCCTGAGATCTGGGGAAGTATATATGCTCATTGGCATGTGGTAACATGGCATCCAGGAACTGGTGTAGTACCCTGGATGCTGATGCCTGTGAGATGCCCATTATATCTCCAGTTGGCCTTTGAAAGGTACTATGGCCAGTATTCGCAAGCTTACACATACCTTTGTGTCCACTGGGATGTGTTCCCCTCTGTTGTTTCTTGTTCTCAGGTGTGGCCGGCACAGCTCCACTATTTGCTGTAACATGTCCCTGTCCACCCTGTAACGCTCTACTATCTCCTGGTCATGTAGCCCCTGGTAGGTTACCCTTGGTCTGAACACTCTCCTTCTCCTCCGAGGCCTGCGGTGGTTGTTGGCATCCTCCTCCACAACACCGTCTGTCTCTAACACATGCTGATGGATCACAGCTACGGCAGCACCCAACATATACATTTTAAAAGTTCCCCGTGTGTTTACACCTATGGTGCGGCGTTTGGGAATACATGGCTGTGTGTTGTGTGCATTCACACTTTATACTATTGTGCTGTGCACACACCGATGATGTCATAGGGTGTGTTTGTACGGCCGTATCTAAGGGTTATCTTCCGTGTTTTACCAATGGAACTACAACGGTGTTGCCTTTGGTGTTGCATTACTCTTGCCTGCCATGGATTACCTTTCGACCTTCCCTTACTATTTCTGCATGTTGCACCTACCATTTTCTGGCATGTATCCTGCAGAGCACTGTCATTTCTACTTTCATGGACATGGCATATCATGCGTTTTGTGTGCTACTGCCATTGTGCTGTCTGTCTGCTTTTCTCTGCTGTGTCAGGTCTTCTATCTTTGCAGTCTGCTACCTCCCCTACTTTCTTTGCATTCATATGCCTCCCCTATCCCGTTTTGCAGGTTTCTGCATGCAGAGTTGTCAGCTGCCGCCCGTTGGCCTTCGTGGGTTGATTACTGTTGATTGCTCATTAGTACTCCAATTACACTTCTTCCGCATTTCCTTATATTCTTCACATCACCTTCCTGTTTATGATATTGTTTGCGGGGCGTGCGTCACATGACTAGGTTCCGGGAATGTTATCATCTTCATACACATGCACTGTTGCGCGCATTGTGTGCTCTCAGCTAAACTATTACCCCACACCCCAGTCCTGCAGCTTTGGTTTGCGATGTACAGCCCAGGTTTGCTGTGCTCCAATGTGCTTACTGCTACAGTGGCACACCCCTCTGCAGATGTCATGTATTCCCGCTGAGCCACTCCTCCATGTATTACCGCTGCGCCGTTTGGTACAGCCTTACTCCGGCGGGGGATTTGCGATTCAGTATTATCTGCCTCATTTGCATGGCATTGACTACTAATTCATAGTTACCATGCCGAAGACTGCCGCGAGTCCTTGGCAACCCTTGCACCATGGTTGTGGCGTTCCATGCATACCATGGTGTATTATGCTGTGGACCTGATGTCTACTACGATGCTGTTTTAAAGCATTGTTATATTATTTCATTTTGTTGCACCTTCTGCACACATGTCCTGCAGTTCTGATGTGAGTTACTGTGGACATGCCATTTAAGTTGTTATTTATGTGTTGTGCATGTTTTCTTTTGTCATTGTCTGTGTATTTCGCCATTGGCATATGTTAACAGTGTGATACCTGGGTCTGACACTCTTCCATTACTCCGATGTTATGTTTGGGGAAACGTAAACCATTTTTTTTTTGTTTACATTGCCGTGGGCTTATGCTACGCCTGCACCACTTCGTAAATCGCTATATGCCTTCATTTGCATGGTGGCACACTGCACATGGGGTGTTTAGCATACCTACGCCGGGGGCTGCGCAGATCTGGCGCACGCCGGTAGTGCACGTGGAATTGGATCGTACCTGAATTGCTCGGCGGCCATATTTGGCGTTGTAACGCCTACGCTATGCGTGCACCTGGCGCAAGGTTCATGAATCCAGGGGGTGTAGTAGCACTCTAATATTAAGGCACTGTAAAACAAAAGAATGGTAAATAAAATTAATAAATGCATGTAGTAACCCTTTAATATTAAGGCACTGTATAACAAAAGAATGTTAAATACAATTATTAAATGCATGCAGTAGCACTCTGATAGTAAGCCACTCAATAACAAAAGAATGGAAAATAGAATTAATAATCGCAGACTTGGATTTAGCTACACAGTTCAACTCCTTTTTTATCGACTCCATCAATAAACTCACCTCCTCCTTTATAGGCTCCACCTCACCATCTAAGACACCCCTTCCCTCTCCTGCAAACAACCCTATCCCCAATTCTACTTCACTCTGCCTATCTTCCACCTTAACCACTATTCAAACTGCCCCATCACCTGTACCCCCCTCTAATTCTCTCTCTCTCCATCCTTCTCCATTCTCATTAAAACCTATACCCACTACCACTATAAAGAAACTCCTTCAGAAACTGAAGCCATGTACTAATGCCCCTGACAACATTCCCTCCTACTTCCTACGTATAGCAGCAGATGCAATTGCTTATCCCATTAGCATTTTAATCAATCATTCCATCCACGAATGCATTGTACCCCAACTGTGGAAACAAACATTCATCATCCCCCTGCATAAAGGAGGCAACAATTGCAACATCAGTAACTTTCGTCCTATTGCTATTCTGTCCCCCATTTCTAAACTCCTAGAAAAGTGTATACATCTACAACTTCTGCCACATCTCTTAGACAACAACCTGCTAACCCCTACACAACATGGATTCAGGCCAAATCATAGCACTATGACAGACCTGTTGTCCTTTCTTGAGACTGTTAACACAGCACGTGATTCTGGCCACATTGTCTCCACCTTACTACTTGACCTCTCCAAAGCCTTCGACACCATTTCACACAACTTGCTCTTAACTAAACTGTCAAAACTTAACCTCTCTCCCTCTACCATAAACTGGTTCTCCAGCTCTCTATCAAATAGATACCAAGCTGCAATATGGAAAAAGGCCACTTCTCCATTCCTTAGTACCCCCACTGGAGTTCCTCAAGGATCAATTCTTGGTCCCCTCCTCTTTAATATATTTATCAATGATTATCACAAATCTATCCCATTTGCAAACATCATCCAATATGCAGATGATTCAACCATCATCTGCTCTGCCACCTCCCCCCCTCTGCTCTAAAAACTTACTCAGGAAGCTTTTTCAATTACTGAACATTGGATGAAAATAAATCACTTAGCACTCAATGCCTCCAAAACCAAACTTATGGTATTCACCCCCTCCAAATCCACTTCCTTCAACATGAACTCTTTCTCAATTACCAGCCTAAATAACTCACCCCTTGAACTAGTGTCTGAAACTAAGCTACTAGGTGTACTGATTGACAGTCGGCTTAGTTACAACTCCCATCTACAACTAAATATTAAAAAAAACCATCAAAAACTAGGTATGCTCTACCGTCAGAACCAATACCTTACAAGCTCCTCCAAAATCACACTCGCTTCCTCTTTTCTCATCCCCTCCCTTCTCTATGGGGCTCCTTTATTGACTAATCTTCAGACTTCTCTAAAAAACCTGCTTTCCTCTTGCTATAACAAAATTGCCAAATTCGCCAACAGCCATAGGTCCGCTACTCACCACTGTTCCTCTCTCCAAAAACTAAACTGGCTCGAATTACCTAATCATCTCATATATATACAGCTGACTTTCGCTCACAAGCTCATCCTTAGCCCCTCTCTTTGTCCGTCCCTGTCTTCTGCCTTCAAAATGCACCTACCAAACAGAGTCTTAAGGTCTAACAATCAAAACCTACTAGAAGTACATAAACTATCTCGTCCCCCAGGTAAACACCTACTATCTTTTAATCTTGCCCGTCTCTGGAACTCACTTCCACCATCCATTCATACCACCACTAACCAGTACATGTTCAAAAAATCTCTTCATACATATCTAAGATCCCAATGGGATTGTTCTTGCTCCCCTCATAATTCTATGTTATCCCATTCTCCTTCACATATATGATACATAACTCTTCCTATCTAAGCTTATGTTCCTCAGTATACCTAGCCTGCAATGTAAGTTTATGTTTTCTTCTGAACAACTTCTTTGAATGCATATAACATTACTCTTTTTAACTTATTCTCCTGACATTTAATCCACATCAGATTGTATTGTTTTGAATGCTTCTTGAATTTTTGAGCTTAAATGTGTTAAATGTTTTATCTTTTACTCTGTATAAGTATTATTGTAGTTTTTTTTGTATGTACCTGTTTTCGTCTGTATTGGAGCTTTTCTCCCCAGGACTCCATTGAAAACGGGTTCTTTTGGCCCAATGGACTATCCTGGTAAACCAACTGCAAATAAATAAATAAATAAATAAATATAGTAGCACTCTAATATTAAGGCACTGTATAACATTGGAATGGTAAATACAATTAATAAACGAATGTAGTAGCACTCTAATATTAAGGCACTATATAACAACATTATGGTAAATACAATTAATAAACCCATGTAGAAGCAATCTAATATTAAGGCACTGTATAACAAAAGAATGGCAAATGCAATTAATAAACCCATGTAGTAGCACTCTAATATTAAGGCACTGTATAACAAACGAATGAAAAATGCAATTAATAAACCCATGTAGTAGCACTCTAATATTAAGGCACTGTATAACAAAAGAATGGTAAATACGATTAATAAACCCATGTATAGCACTCAGTATTAAGGTACTGTAAAACAAAAGAATGGTAAATACAATTAAAAATTGCATGTAGTAAAACTATAATATTAAGGCACAAAAGACTGGTAATTACAATTAAAAAAAGTTGTAGTAGCACTCTAATATGAAGGCACTGTATAACAAAAGAATGGTAAATACAAGTATCAAACCCATGTAGTAGCACTGTAATATTAAGGCACTGTATAACAAAAGAATGGTAAATACAATTAATAAAAGCATGTAGTAGCATTCTAATATTAAGGCTCTGTATAACGAAAGAATGGTAAAAACAATTAATAAACCCATATAGTAGCAATCTAATATAAAGGCAATGTGTAACAAAAGAATGGCAAATACAAATAATAAACGCATGTTGTAGCTCTCTAATATTAAGGCAGTGTATAACAAAAGAATGGTAAATACAATTAATAAACTGATGTAGTAGCCCTCTAATTTTAAGGAACTGTATAACAAAAGAAAGGTAAATACAAATAATAAACCCATGTAGTAGCACTCTAATAATAAGGCACTGTATAACAAAAGAATGGTAAATACAATTAATAAACCCATGTAGTAGCACGCTAATATTAAGGCACTGTATAACAAAAGAATGGTAAATACAATTAATAAACGCATGTAGCTGCACTATAATATTAAGGGACTGTATAACAAAAGAATGGTAAATGCAATAAATAAACACATCTAGTAGCACTCTAATATTAAGTCACTGTATAACAAAAAAATGGTAAATACAAATAATAAACGCATGTAGTACTACTCTAATATTAAGGTACTGTATAACAAAAGATTGGTAAATAAAATTAATAAACGTATGTAGCAGCACTCTAATATTAAGGCACTGTATAACAAAATAATGGTAAATCCAATAATAAACGCATGTAGTACCAATCTAATATTAAGGCATTGTATAACAAAAGATTGGAAAATACAATTAATAAACGCATGTAGTAGCGCTTTAATATTAAGGCACTGTATAACAAAAGAAAGGTAGATAAAATTAATAAACCCATGTAGTAGCAGTCTTATATTAACGCACTGTTTAACAAAAAAATGGTAAATACAATTAATAAATTCTTGTAGTAGCACTCTAATATTAAGGCACTGTATAACAAAAGAACGGTAAATACAATTAATAAACCCATGTAGTAGCACTCTAATATTAAGGCACTGTATTACAAATGAATGGTAAATACAATTAATAAACCCATGTAGTAGCATTCTAATACTAAGGCACTGTATAACAAATGAATGGTAAATACAATTAATAAATGCATGTAGTAGCACTCTAATATTAAGGCACTGTATAACAAAAGAATGGTAAATACAATTAATAAACCCATGCAGTAGCACTCTAATATTAAGGCACTGTATAACAAAAGAATGGTAAATACAATTAATAAACCCATGTAGTAGCACTCTAATATTAAGGCACTGTATAACAAAAGAATGGTAAATACAATTAATAAACGCATGTAGTAGCACTCTAATATTAAGGCACTGTATAACAAAAGAATGGTAAATACAATTAATAAATGCATGTAGTAGCACTCTAATATTAAGGCACTGTATAACAAAAGAATGGTAAATACAATTAATAAACCCATGTAGTAGCACTCTAATATTAAGGCACTGTATAACAAAAGAATGGTAAATACAATTAATAAACGCATGTAGTAGCACTCTAATATTAAGGCACTGTATAACAAAAGAATGGTAAATACAATTAATAAACGCATGTAGTAGCACTCTAATATTAAGGCACTGTATAACAAAAGAATGGTAAATACAATTAATAAAACAAATGCATGTAGTAGCACTCTAATATTAAGGCACTGTATAACAAAAGAATGGTAAATACAATTAATAAACCCATGTAGTAGCACTCTAATATTAAGGCACTGTATAACAAAAGAATGGTAAATACAATTAATAAATGCATGTAGTAGCACTCTAATATTAAGGCACTGTATAACAAAAGAATGGTAAATACAATTAATAAACCCATGTAGTAGCACTCTAATATTAAGGCACTGTATAACAAAAGAATGGTAAATACAATTAATAAACCCATGTAGTAGCACTCTAATATTAAGGCACTGTATAACAAAAGAATGGTAAATACAATTAATAAACCCATGTAGTAGCACTCTAATATTAAGGCACTGTATAACAAAAGAATGGTAAATACAATTAATAAACCCATGTAGTAGCACTCTAATATTAAGGCACTGTATAACAAAAGAATGGTAAATACAATTAATAAATGCATGTAGTAGCACTCTAATATTAAGGCACTGTATAACAAAAGAATGGTAAATACAATTAATAAACCCATGTAGTAGCACTCTAATATTAAGGCACTGTATAACAAAAGAATGGTAAATACAATTAATAAATGCATGTAGTAGCACTCTAATATTAAGGCACTGTATAACAAAAGAATGGTAAATACAATTAATAAACCCATGTAGTAGCACTCTAATATTAAGGCACTGTATAACAAAAGAATGGTAAATACAATTAATAAACACATGTAGTAGCACTCTAATATTAAGGCACTGTATAACAAAAGAATGGTAAATACAATTAATAAACGCATGTAGTAGCACTCTAATATTAAGGCACTGTATAACAAAAGAATGGTAAATACAATTAATAAACCCATGTAGTAGCACTCTAATATTAAGGCACTGTATAACAAAAGAATGGTAAATACAATTAATAAAGGCATGTAGTAGCACTCTAATATTAAGGCACTGTATAACAAAAGAATGGTAAATACAATTAATAAACACATGTAGTAGCACTCTAATATTAAGGCACTGTATAACAAAAGAATGGTAAATACAATTAATAAATGCATGTAGTAGCACTCTAATATTAAGGCACTGTATAACAAAAGAATGGTAAATACAATTAATAAACCCATGTAGTAGCACTCTAATATTAAGGCACTGTATAACAAAAGAATGGTAAATACAATTAATAAACGCATGTAGTAGCACTCTAATATTAAGGCACTGTATAACAAAAGAATGGTAAATACAATTAATAAACACATGTAGTAGCACTCTAATATTAAGGCACTGTATAACAAAAGAATGGTAAATACAATTAATAAACCCATGTAGTAGCACTCTAATATTAAGGCACTGTATAACAAAAGAATGGTAAATACAATTAATAAACCCATGTAGTAGCACTCTAATATTAAGGCACTGTATAACAAAAGAATGGTAAATACAATTAATAAACCCATGTAGTAGCACTCTAATATTAAGGCACTGTATAACAAAAGAATGGTAAATACAATTAATAAATGCATGTAGTAGCACTCTAATATTAAGGCACTGTATAACAAAAGAATGGTAAATACAATTAATAAACCCATGTAGTAGCACTCTAATATTAAGGCACTGTATAACAAAAGAATGGTAAATACAATTAATAAACCCATGTAGTAGCACTCTAGTATTAAGGCACTGTATAACAAAAGAATGGTAAATACAATTAATAAACCCATGTAGTAGCACTCTAATATTAAGGCACTGTATAACAAAAGAATGGTAAATACAATTAATAAACCCATGTAGTAGCACTCTAATATTAAGGCACTGTATAACAAAAGAATGGTAAATACAATTAATAAACCCATGTAGTAGCACTCTAATATTAAGGCACTGTATAACAAAAGAATGGTAAATACAATTAATAAACCCATGTAGTAGCACTCTAATATTAAGGCACTGTATAACAAAAGAATGGTAAATACAATTAATAAAACCATGTAGTAGCACTCTAATATTAAGGCACTACATAACAAAAGAATGGTAAATACAATTAATAAATGTATGTAGTAGCACTCTAATATTAAGGCACTGTATAACAAAAGAATGGTAAATACAATTAATAAACTCATGTAGTAGCACTCTAATATTAAGGCACTGTATAACAAAAGAATGGTAAATACAATTAATAAACACATGTAGTAGCACTCTAATATTAAGGCACTGTATAACAAAAGAATGGTAAATACAATTAATAAACCCATGTAGTAGCACTCTAATATTAAGGCACTGTATAACAAAAGAATGGTAAATACAATTAATAAACCCATGTAGTAGCACTCTAATATTAAGGCACTGTATAACATAAGAATGGTAAATTCAAATAATAACCCAGCGTAGTAGCACTCTCATATTAAAGCACTGTATAACAAAAGAATGGTAAATACAATTAATAAACCTATGTAGTAGCACTCTAATATTAAGGCACTGTATAACAAAAGAATGGTAAATACAATTAATAAACCCATGTAGTACCACTCTAATATTAAGGCACTGTATAACAAAAGAATGGTAAATACAATTAATAAACCCATGTAGTAGCACTCTAATATTAAGGCACTGTATAACAAAAGAATGGTAAATACAATTAATAAACCCATGTAGTAGCACTCTAATATTAAGGCACTGTATAACAAAAGAATGGTAAATACAATTAATAAACCCATGTAGTAGCACTCTAATATTAAGGCACTGTATAACAAAAGAATGGTAAATACAATTAATAAACCCATGTAGTAGCACTCTAATATTAAGGCACTGTATAACAAAAGAATGGTAAATACAATTAATAAACACATGTAGTAGCACTCTAATATTAAGGCACTGTATAACAAAAGAATGGTAAATACAATTAATAAACCCATGTAGTAGCACTCTAATATTAAGGCACTGTATAACAAAAGAATGGTAAATACAATTAATAAACCCATGTAGTAGCACTCTAATATTAAGGCACTGTATAACAAAAGAATGGTAAATACAATTAATAAACCATGTAGTAGCACTCTAATATTAAGGCAGTGTATAACAAAAGAATGGTAAATACAATTAATAAAACTATGTAGTAGCACTCTAATATTAAGGCACTGTATAACAAAAGAATGGTAAATACAATTAATAAACGCATGTAGTAGCACTCTAATATTAAGGCACTGTATAACAAAAGAATGGTAAATACAATTAATAAACCATGTAGTAGCACTCTAATATTAAGGCACTGTATAACAAAAGAATGGTAAATACAATTAATAAACCCATGTAGTAGCACTCTAATATTAAGGCACTGTATAACAAAAGAATGGTAAATACAATTAATAAATGCATGTAGTAGCACTCTAATATTAAGGCACTGTATAACAAAAGAATGGTAAATACAATTAATAAACCCATGTAGTAGCACTCTAATATTAAGGCACTGTATAACAAAAGAATGGTAAATACAATTAATAAACCCATGTAGTAGCACTCTAATATTAAGGCACTGTATAACAAAAATGGTAAATACAATTAATAAACCCATGTAGTAGCACTCTAATATTAAGGCACTGTATAACAAAAGAATGGTAAATACAATTAATAAACCCATGTAGTAGCACTCTAATATTAAGGCACTGTATAACAAAAGAATGGTAAATACAATTAATAAACCCATGTAGTAGCACTCTAATATTAAGGCACTGTATAACAAAAGAATGGTAAATACAATTAATAAACCCATGTAGTAGCACTCTAATATTAAGGCACTGTATAACAAAAGAATGGTAAATACAATTAATAAACCCATGTAGTAGCACTCTAATATTAAGGCACAAAAGAATGGTAATTACAATTAATAAACACTTTTAGTACCACTCTAATATTAAGGCAATGTATAACAAGTGAATGGTAAATACAATTAATAAACACGTAGTAGCACTCTAATATTAAGGCACTGTATAACAAAAGAATGGTAAATACAATTAATAAACTCATGTAGTAGCACTCTAATATTAAGGCACTGTATAACAAAAGAATGGTAAATACAATTAATAAACCCATGTAGTAGCACTCTAATATTAAGGCACTGTATAACAAAAGAATGGTAAATACAATTAATAAACCCATGTAGTAGCACTCTAATATTAAGGCACTGTATAACAAAAGAATGGTAAATACAATTAATAAACCCATGTAGTAGCACTCTAATATTAAGGCACTGTATAACAAAAGAATGGTAAATACAATTAATAAACCCATGTAGTAGCACTCTAATATTAAGGCACTGTATAACAAAAGAATGGTAAATACAATTAATAAACGCATGTAGTAGCACTCTAATATTAAGGCACTGTATAACAAAAGAATGGTAAATACAATTAATAAACCCTTATGTAGTAGCACTCTAATATTAAGGCACTGTATAACAAAAGAATGGTAAATACAATTAATAAACCCATGTAGTAGCACTCTAATATTAAGGCACTGTATAACAAAAGAATGGTAAATACAATTAATAAACCCATGTAGTAGCACTCTAATATTAATTCACTGTATAACAAAAGAATGGTAAATACAATTAATAAACCCATGTAGTAGCACTCTAATATTAAGGCACTGTATAACAAAAGAATGGTAAATACAAATAATAAACGCATGTAGTAGCACCCTAATATTAAGGCAATGTATAACAAAAGAATGGTAAATACAATTAATAAACCCATGTAGAAGCACTTTAATATTAAGGCACTGTATAACAAAATAATGGTAAAAAAAATTAATAAACCCATATAGTAGCAATCTAATATTAAGGCACTGTATAACAAAAGAATGGTAAATACAATTAATAAACCCATGTAGTAGCACTCTAATATTAAGGCACTGTATAACAAAAGAATGGTAAATACAATTAATAAACCCATGTAGTAGCACTCTAATATTAAGGCACTGTATAACAAAAGAATGGTAAATACAATTAATAAACCCATGTAGTAGCACTCTAATATTAAGGCACTGTATAACAAAAGAATGGTAAATACAATTAATAAACACATGTAGTAGCACTCTAATATTAAGGCACTGTATAACAAAAGAATGGTAAATACAATTAATAAACCCATGTAGTAGCACTCTAATATTAAGGCACTGTATAACAAAAGAATGGTGAATACAATTAATAAACCCATGTAGTAGCACTCTAATATTAAGGCACTGTATAACAAAAGAATGGTAAATACAATTAATAAACCCATGTAGTAGCACTCTAATATTAAGGCACTGTATAACAAAAGAATGGTAAATACAATTAATAAACCCATGTAGTAGCACTCTAATATTAAGGCACTGTATAACAAAAGAATGGTAAATACAATTAATAAACCCATGTAGTAGCACTCTAATATTAAGGCACTGTATAAATAAAGTATGGTAAATACAATTAATAAATCCAAGTAGCACTCTAATATTAAGGCACTGAATAACAAAAGAATGGTAAATACAATTAATAAACCCATGTAGTAGCACTCTAATATTAAGGCACTGTATAACAAAAGAATGGTAAATACAATTAATAAACCCATGTAGTAGCACTCTAATATTAAGGCACTGTATAACAAAAGAATGGTAAATACAATTAATAAACCCATGTAGTAGCACTCTAATATTAAGGCACTGTATAACAAAAGAATGGTAAATACAATTAATAAACGCATGTAGTAGCACTCTAATATTAAGGCACTGTATAACAAAAGAATGGTAAATACAATTAATAAACCCATGTAGTAGCACTCTAATATTAAGGCACTGTATAACAAAAGAATGGTAAATACAATTAATAAACCCATGTAGTAGCACTCTAATATTAAGGCACTGTATAACAAAAGAATGGTAAATACAATTAATAAACCCATGTAGTAGCACTCTAATATTAAGGCACTGTATAACAAAAGAATGGTAAATACAATTAATAAACCCATGTAGTAGCACTCTAATATTAAGGCACTGTATAACAAAAGAATGGTAAATACAATTAATAAACCCATGTAGTAGCACTCTAATATTAAGGCACTGTATAACAAAAGAATGGTAAATACAATTAATAAACCCATGTAGTAGCACTCTAATATTAAGGCACTGTATAACAAAAGAATGGTAAATACAATTAATAAATGCATGTAGTAGCACTCTAATATTAAGGCACTGTATAACAAAAGAATGGTAAATACAATTAATAAACCCATGTAGTAGCACTCTAATATTAAGGCACTGTATAACAAAAGAATGGTAAATACAATTAATAAACCCATGTAGTAGCACTCTAATATTAAGGCACTGTATAACAAAAGAATGGTAAATACAATTAATAAACCCATGTAGTAGCACTCTAATATTAAGGCACTGTATAACAAAAGAATGGTAAATACAATTAATAAACCCATGTAGTAGCACTCTAATATTAAGGCACTGTATAACAAAAGAATGGTAAATACAATTAATAAACCCATGTAGTAGCACTCTAATATTAAGGCACTGTATAACAAAAGAATGGTAAATACAATTAATAAACCCATGTAGTAGCACTCTAATATTAAGGCACTGTATAACAAAAGAATGGTAAATACAATTAATAAACACATGTAGTAGCACTCTAATATTAAGGCACTGTATAACAAAAGAATGGTAAATACAATTAATAAATGCATGTAGTAGCACTCTAATATTAAGGCACTGTATAACAAAAGAATGGTAAATACAATTAATAAACGCATGTAGTAGCACTCTAATATTAAGGCACTGTATAACAAAAGAATGGTAAATACAATTAATAAACCCATGTAGTAGCACTCTAATATTAAGGCACTGTATAACAAAAGAATGGTAAATACAATTAATAAACGCATGTAGTAGCACTCTAATATTAAGGCACTGTATAACAAAAGAATGGTAAATACAATTAATAAACCCATGTAGTAGCACTCTAATATTAAGGCACTGTATAACAAAAGAATGGTAAATACAATTAATAAACCCATGTAGTAGCACTCTAATATTAAGGCACTGTATAACAAAAGAATGGCAAATACAATTAATAAACCCATGTAGTAGCACTCTAATATTAAGGCACTGTATAACAAAAGAATGGTAAATACAATTAATAAACCCATGTAGTAGCACTCTAATATTAAGGCACTGTATAACAAAAGAATGGTAAATACAATTAATAAACCCATGTAGTAGCACTCTAATATTAAGGCACTGTATAACAAAAGAATGGTAAATACAATTAATAAACCCATGTAGTAGCACTCTAATATTAAGGCACTGTATAACAAAAGAATGGTAAATACAATTAATAAACCCATGTAGTAGCACTCTAATATTAAGGCACTGTATAACAAAAGAATGGTAAATACAATTAATAAACGCATGTAGTAGCACTCTAATATTAAGGCACTGTATAACAAAAGAATGGTAAATACAATTAATAAACCCATGTAGTAGCACTCTAATATTAAGGCACTGTATAACAAAAGAATGGTAAATACAATTAATAAACCCATGTAGTAGCACTCTAATATTAAGGCACTGTATAACAAAAGAATGGTAAATACAATTAATAAACCCATGTAGTAGCACTCTAATATTAAGGCACTGTATAACAAAAGAATGGTAAATACAATTAATAAACCCATGTAGTAGCACTCTAATATTAAGGCACTGTATAACAAAAGAATGGTAAATACAATTAATAAATGCATGTAGTAGCACTCTAATATTAAGGCACTGTATAACAAAAGAATGGTAAAAACAATTCATAAACCCATGTAGTAGCACTCTAATATTAAGGCACTTTATAACAAAAGAATGGTAAATACAATTAATAAACCCATGTAGTAGCACTCTAATATTAAGGCACTGTATAACAAAAGAATGGTAAATACAATTAATAAACCCATGTAGTAGCACTCTAATATTAAGGCACTGTATAACAAAAGAATGGTAAATACAATTAATAAACCCATGTAGTAGCACTCTAATATTAAGGCACTGTATAACAAAAGAATGGTAAATACAATTAATAAACGCATGTAGTAGCACTCTAATATTAAGACACTGTATAACAAAAGAATGGTAAATACAATTAATAAACCCATGTAGTAGCACTCTAATATTAAGGCACTGTATAACAAAAGAATGGTAAATACAATTAATAAACCCATGTAGTAGCACTCTAATATTAAGGCACTGTATAACAAAAGAATGGTAAATACAATTAATAAACGCATGTAGTAGCACTCTAATATTAAGGCACTGTATAACAAAAGAATGGTAAATACAATTAATAAATGCATGTAGTAGCACTCTAATATTAAGGCACTGTATAACAAAAGAATGGTAAATACAATTAATAAACCCATGTAGTAGCACTCTAATATTAAGGCACTGTATAACAAAAGAATGGTAAATACAATTAATAAACCCATGTAGTAGCACTCTAATATTAAGGCACTGTATAACAAAAGAATGGTAAATACAATTAATAAACCCATGTAGTAGCACTCTAATATTAAGGCACTGTATAACAAAAGAATGGTAAATACAATTAATAAACCCATGTAGTAGCACTCTAATATTAAGGCACTGTATAACAAAAGAATGGTAAATACAATTAATAAACACATGTAGTAGCACTCTAATATTAAGGCACTGTATAACAAAAGAATGGTAAATACAATTAATAAACGCATGTAGTAGCACTCTAATATTAAGGCACTGTATAACAAAAGAATGGTAAATACAATAATAAACACATGTAGTAGCACTCTAATATTAAGGCACTGTATAACAAAAGAATGGTAAATACAATTAATAAACCCATGTAGTAGCACTCTAATATTAAGGCACTGTATAACAAAAGAATGGTAAATACAATTAATAAACCCATGTAGTAGCACTCTAATATTAAGGCACTGTATAACAAAAGAATGGTAAATACAATTAATAAACCCATGTAGTAGCACTCTAATATTAAGGCACTGTATAACAAAAGAATGGTAAATACAATTAATAAACCCATGTAGTAGCACTCTAATATTAAGGCACTGTATAACAAAAGAATGGTAAATACAATTAATAAACCCATGTAGTAGCACTCTAATATTAAGGCACTGTATAACAAAAGAATGGTAAATACAATTAATAAACGCATGTAGTAGCACTCTAATATTAAGGCACTGTATAACAAAAGAATGGTAAATACAATTAATAAACGCATGTAGTAGCACTCTAATATTAAGGCACTGTATAACAAAAGAATGGTAAATACAATTAATAAACCCATGTAGTAGCACTCTAATATTAAGGCACTGTATAACAAAAGAATGGTAAATACAATTAATAAACCCATGTAGTAGCACTCTAATATTAAGGCACTGTATAACAAAAGAATGGTAAATACAATTAATAAACCCATGTAGTAGCACTCTAATATTAAGGCACTGTATAACAAAAGAATGGTAAATACAATTAATAAACGCATGTAGTAGCACTCTAATATTAAGGCACTGTATAACAAAAGAATGGTAAATACAATTAATAAACCCATGTAGTAGCACTCTAATATTAAGGCACTGTATAACAAAAGAATGGTAAATACAATTAATAAACCCATGTAGTAGCACTCTAATATTAAGGCACTGTATAACAAAAGAATGGTAAATACAATTAATAAACCCATGTAGTAGCACTCTAATATTAAGGCACTGTATAACAAAAGAATGGTAAATACAATTAATAAACCCATGTAGTAGCACTCTAATATTAAGGCACTGTATAACAAAAGAATGGTAAATACAATTAATAAACCCATGTAGTAGCACTCTAATATTAAGGCACTGTATAACAAAAGAATGGTAAATACAATTAATAAACCCATGTAGTAGCACTCTAATATTAAGGCACTGTATAACAAAAGAATGGTAAATACAATTAATAAACCCATGTATAGCACTCTAATATTAAGGCACTGTATAACAAAAGAATGGTAAATACAATTAATAAACCCATATAGTAGCACTCTAATATTAAGGCACTGTATAACAAAAGAATGGTAAATACAATTAATAAACCCATGTAGTAGCACTCTAATATTAAGGCACTGTATAACAAAAGAATGGTAAATACAATTAATAAACCCATGTAGTAGCACTCTAATATTAAGGCACTGTATAACAAAAGAATGGTAAATACAATTAATAAACCCATGTAGTAGCACTCTAATATTAAGGCACTGTATAACAAAAGAATGGTAAATACAATTAATAAACGCATGTAGTAGCACTCTAATATTAAGGCACTGTATAACAAAAGAATGGTAAATACAATTAATAAACCCATGTAGTAGCACTCTAATATTAAGGCACTGTATAACAAAAGAATGGTAAATACAATTAATAAACGCATGTAGTAGCACTCTAATATTAAGGCACTGTATAACAAAAGAATGGTAAATACAATTAATAAACCCATGTAGTAGCACTCTAATATTAAGGCACTGTATAACAAAAGAATGGTAAATACAATTAATAAACCCATGTAGTAGCACTCTAATATTAAGGCACTGTATAACAAAAGAATGGTAAATACAATTAATAAACCCATGCAGTAGCCTCTAATATTAAGGCACTGTATAACAAAAGAATGGTAAATACAATTAATAAACCCATGTAGTAGCACTCTAATATTAAGGCACTGTATAACAAAAGAATGGTAAATACAATTAATAAACCCATGTAGTAGCACTCTAATATTAAGGCACTGTATAACAAAAGAATGGTAAATACAATTAATAAACGCATGTAGTAGCACTCTAATATTAAGGCACTGTATAACAAAAGAATGGTAAATACAATTAATAAACCCATGTAGTAGCACTCTAATATTAAGGCACTGTATAACAAAAGAATGGTAAATACAATTAATAAACCCATGTAGTAGCACTCTAATATTAAGGCACTGTATAACAAAAGAATGGTAAATACAATTAATAAACCCATGTAGTAGCACTCTAATATTAAGGCACTGTATAACAAAAGAATGGTAAATACAATTAATAAACGCATGTAGTAGCACTCTAATATTAAGGCACTGTATAACAAAAGAATGGTAAATACAATTAATAAACCCATGTAGTAGCACTCTAATATTAAGGCACTGTATAACAAAAGAATGGTAAATACAATTAATAAACCCATGTAGTAGCACTCTAATATTAAGGTACTGTATAACAAAAGAATGGTAAATACAATTAATAAACCCATGTAGTAGAACTCTAATATTAAGGCACTGTATAACAAAAGAATGGTAAATACAATTAATAAACCCATGTAGCAGCACTCTAAAATTAAGGCAATGTATATGAAAAGAATGGTAAATACAATTAATAAACCCATGTAGTAACACTCTAACATTAAGGCACTGTATAACAAAAGAATGGTGAATACAATTAATAAACCCATGTAGTAGCACCCTAATATTAAGGCACGGTATAATAAAAGAATGGTAACTACAATTAATAAACCCATGTAGTAGCACTCTAATATTAAGGCACTGTATAACAAAAGAATGGTAAATACAATTAATAAACCCATGTAGTAGCACTCTAATATTAAGGCACTGTATAACAAAAGAATGTTAAATGTAATTAATAAACCCATGTATTAGCACTCTATTAAGGCACTGTATAACAAAAGAATGGTAAATACAATTAATAAAACCATGTAGTAGCACTCTAATATTAAGGCACTGCATAACAAAAGAATGGTAAATACAATTAATAAACCCATGTAGTAGCACTCTAATATGTAGGCACTGTATAACAAAAGAATGGTAAATACAGTTAATAAACACATGTAGTAGCACTCCAATATTAAGGCACTGTATAACAAAAGAATGGTAAATACAATTAATAAACCCATGTAGTAGCACTCTAATATTAAGGCACTGTATAACAAAAGAATGGTAAATACAATTAATAAACCCATGTAGTAGCACTCTAATATTAAGGCACTGTATAACAAAAGAATGGTAAATACAATTAATAAACGCATGTAGTAGCACTCTAATATTAAGGCACTGTATAACAAAAGAATGGTAAATACAATTAATAAATGCATGTAGTAGCACTCTAATATTAAGGCACTGTATAACACTAGAATGGTAAATACAATTAATAAACCCATGTAGTAGAACTCTAATATTAAGGCACTGTATAACAAAAGAATGGTAAATACAATTAATAAACCCATGTAGTAGCACTCTAATATTAAGGCACTGTATAACAAAAGAATGGTAAATACAATTAATAAACCCATGTAGTAGCACTCTAATATTAAGGCACTGTATAACAAAAAAATGGTAAATACAATTAATAAACCCATGTAGTAGCACTCTAATATTAAGGCACTGTATAACAAAAGAATGGTAAATACAATTAATAAACCCATGTAGTAGCACTCTAATATTAAGGCACTGTATAACAAAAGAATGGTAAATACAATTAATAAACCCATGTAGTAGCACTCTAATATTAAGGCACTGTATAACAAAAGAATGGTAAATACAATTAATAAACGCATGTAGTAGCACTCTAATATTAAGGCACTGTATAACAAAAGAATGGTAAATACAATTAATAAACCCATGTAGTAGCACTCTAATATTAAGGCACTGTATAACAAAAGAATGGTAAATACAATTAATAAACCCATGTAGTAGCACTCTAATATTAAGGCACTGTATAACAAAAGAATGGTAAATACAATTAATAAACCCATGTAGTAGCACTCTAATATTAAGGCACTGTATAACAAAAGAATGGTAAATACAATTAATAAACCCATGTAGTAGCACTCTAATATTAAGGCACTGTATAACAAAAGAATGGTAAATACAATTAATAAATGCATGTAGTAGCACTCTAATATTAAGGCACTGTATAACAAAAGAATGGTAAATACAATTAATAAACGCATGTAGTAGCACTCTAATATTAAGGCACTGTATAACAAAAGAATGGTAAATACAATTAATAAACCCGCGTAGTAGCTCTCTTATATTAAGGCACTGTATAACAAAAAATGGTATATACAATTAATAAACCATGTATAGCACTCTAATATTAAGGCACTGTATAACAAAAGAATGGTAAATACAATTAATAAACCCATGTAGTAGCACTCTAATATTAAGGCACTGTATAACATAAGAATGGTAAATTCAAATAATAACCCAGCGTAGTAGCACTCTCATATTAAAGCACTGTATAACAAAAGAATGGTAAATACAATTAATAAACCAATGTAGTAGCACTCTAATATTAAGGCACTGTATAACAAAAGAATGGTAAATACAATTAATAAATGCATGTAGTAGCACTCTAATATTAAGGCACTGTATAACAAAAGAATGGTAAATACAATTAATAAACCCATGTAGTAGCACTCTAATATTAAGGCACTGTATAACAAAAGAATGGTAAATACAATTAATAAACCCATGTAGTAGCACTCTAATATTAAGGCACTGTATAACAAAAGAATGGTAAATACAATTAATAAATGCATGTAGTAGCACTCTAATATTAAGGCACTGTATAACAAAAGAATGGTAAATACAATTAATAAACGCATGTAGTAGCACTCTAATATTAAGGCACTGTATAACAAAAGAATGGTAAATACAATTAATAAACGCATGTAGTAGCACTCTAATATTAAGGCACTGTATAACAAAAGAATGGTAAATACAATTAATAAACCCATGTAGTAGCACTCTAATATTAAGGCACTGTATAACAAAAGAATGGTAAATACAATTAATAAACCCATGTAGTAGCACTCTAATATTAAGGCACTGTATAACAAAAGAATGGTAAATACAATTAATAAACCCATGTAGTAGCACTCTAATATTAAGGCACTGTATAACAAAAGAATGGTAAATACAATTAATAAACCCATGTAGTAGCACTCTAATATTAAGGCACTGTATAACAAAAGAATGGTAAATACAATTAATAAACGCATGTAGTAGCACTCTAATATTAAGGCACTGTATAACAAAAGAATGGTAAATACAATTAATAAACCCATGTAGTAGCACTCTAATATTAAGGCACTGTATAACAAAAGAATGGTAAATACAATTAATAAACCCATGTAGTAGCACTCTAATATTAAGGCACTGTATAACAAAAGAATGGTAAAACAATTAATAAACCCATGTAGTAGCACTCTAATATTAAGGCACTGTATAACAAAAGAATGGTAAATACAATTAATAAACCCATGTAGTAGCACTCTAATATTAAGGCACTGTATAACAAAAGAATGGTAAATACAATTAATAAACCCATGTAGTAGCACTCTAATATTAAGGCACTGTATAACAAAAGAATGGTAAATACAATTAATAAACACATGTAGTAGCACTCTAATATTAAGGCACTGTATAACAAAAGAATGGTAAATACAATTAATAAACCCATGTAGTAGCACTCTAATATTAAGGCACTGTATAACAAAAGAATGGTAAATACAATTAATAAATGCATGTAGTAGCACTCTAATATTAAGGCACTGTATAACAAAAGAATGGTAAATACAATTAATAAACGCATGTAGTAGCACTCTAATATTAAGGCACTGTATAACAAAAGAATGGTAAATACAATTAATAAACCCATGTAGTAGCACTCTAATATTAAGGCACTGTATAACAAAAGAATGGTAAATACAATTAATAAACCCATGTAGTAGCACTCTAATATTAAGGCACTGTATAACAAAAGAATGGTAAATACAATTAATAAATGCATGTAGTAGCACTCTAATATTAAGGCACTGTATAACAAAAGAATGGTAAATACAATTAATAAACCCATGTAATAGCACTCTAATATTAAGGAACTGTATAACAAAAAAATGGTAAATACAATTAATAAACCCGCTTAGTAGCACTCTAATATTAAGGCACTGTATAACAAAAGAATGGTAAATACAATTAATAAACCCATGTAGTAGCACTCTAATATTAAGGCACTGTATAACAAAAGAATGGTAAATACAATTAATAAACCCATGTAGTAGCACTCTAATATTAAGGCACTGTATAACAAAAGAATGGTAAATACAATTAATAAACCCATGTAGTAGCACTCTAATATTAAGGCACTGTACAACAAAAGAATGGTAAATGCAATTAATACACACATGTAGTAGCACTCTAATATTAAGGCACTGTATAACAAAAAATGGTAAATACAATTAATAAACCCATGTAGTAGCACTCTAGTAATAAGGCACTTTATAACAAAAGAATGGTAAATACAAATAATAAACCCATGTAGTAGCACTCTATAATTAAGGCACTGTATAACAAAAGATTGGTAAATACAATTAATAAACTCATGTAGTAGCACTCTAATATTAAGGCACTGTATAACAAAAGAATGGTAAATACAAATAATAAACACATGTAGTAGCACTCTAATATTAAGGCACTGTATAACAAAAGAATGGTAAATACAATTAATAAACGCATGTAGTAGCACTCTAATATTAAGGCACTGTATAACAAAAGAATGGTAAATACAATTAATAAACCCATGTAGAAGCACTCTAATATTAAGGCACTGTATAACAAAAGAATGGTAAATACAATTAATAAACCCATGTAGTAGCACTCTAATATTAAGGCACTGTATAACAAAAGAATGGTAAATACAATTAATAAACCCATGTAGTAGCACTCTAATATTAAGGCACTGTATAACAAAAGAATGGTAAATACAATTAATAAACCCATGTAGTAGCACTCTAATATTAAGGCACTGTATAACAAAAGAATGGTAAATACAATTAATAAACCCATGTAGTAGCACTCTAATATTAAGGCACTGTATAACAAAAGAATGGTAAATACAATTAATAAACGCATGTAGTAGCACTCTAATATTAAGGCAATGTATAACAAAAGAATGGTAAATACAATTAATAAAAGCATGTAGTAGCACTCTAATATTAAGGCACTGTATAACAAAAGAATGGTAAATACAATTAATAAACCCATGTAGTAGCACTCTAATATTAAGGCACTGTATAACAAAAGAATGGTAAATACATTTAATAAACGCATGTAGTAGCACTCTAATATTAAGGGACTGTATAACAAAGAATGGTAAATACAATTAATAAACCCATATCGTAGCACTGTAATATTAAGGCACTGTACAACAAAAGAATGGTAAATACAATTAACAAACCCATGTAGTAGCACTCTAATATTAAAGTACTGTATAACAAAAGAATGGTAAATACAATTAATAAACCCATGTAGTAGCACTCTAATATTAAGGCACTGTATAACAAAAGAATGGTAAATACAATTAATAAACGCATGTAGTAGCACTCTAATATTAAGGCACTGTATAACAAAAGAATGGTAAATACAATTAATAAACCCATGTAGTAGCACTCTTATATTAAGGCACTGTATAACAAAAGAATGGTAAATACAATTAATAAAAGCATGTAGTAGCACTCTAATATTAAGGCACTGTATAACAAAAGAATGGTAAATACAATTAATAAACACATGTAGTAGCACTCTAATATTAAGGCACTGTATAACAAAAGAATGGTAAATACAATTAATAAACACATGTAGTAGCACTCTAATATTAAGGCACTGTATAACAAAAGAATGGTAAATACAATTAATAAACCCATGTAGTAGCACTCTAATATTAAGGCACTGTATAACAAAAGAATGGTAAATACAATTAATAAATGCATGTAGTAGCACTCTAATATTAAGGCACTGTATAACAAAAGAATGGTAAATACAATTAATAAACGCATGTAGTAGCACTCTAATATTAAGGCACTGTATAACAAAAGAATGGTAAATACAATTAATAAACACATGTAGTAGCACTCTAATATTAAGGCACTGTATAACAAAAGAATGGTAAATACAATTAATAAACCCATGTAGTAGCACTCTAATATTAAGGCACTGTATAACAAAAGAATGGTAAATACAATTAATAAACCCATGTAGTAGCACTCTAATATTAAGGCACTGTATAACAAAAGAATGGTAAATACAATTAATAAACCCATGTAGTAGCACTCTAATATTAAGGCACTGTATAACAAAAGAATGGTAAATACAATTAATAAACCCATGTAGTAGCACTCTAATATTAAGGCACTGTATAACAAAAGAATGGTAAATACAATTAATAAACTCATGTAGTAGCACTCTAATATTATGCACTGTATAACAACAAAATGGTAAATACAATTAATAAACACATGTAGTACCACTCTAATATTAAGGCACTGTATAACAAAAGAATGGTAAATACAATTAATAAACCCATGTAGTAGCACTGTAATATTAAGGCACTGTATAACAAAAGAATGGTAAATACAATTAATAAACCCATGTAGTAGCACTGTAATATTAAGGCACTGTATAACAAACGATTTGTAAATGCAATTAATAAACCCATGTAGTAGCACTCTAATATTAAGGCACTGTATAACAAAAGAATGGTAAATACAATTAATAAACCCATGTAGTAGCACTCTAATATTAAGGCACTGTATAACAAAAGAATGGTAAATACAATTAATAAACGCATGTAGTAGCACTCTAATATTAACGCAATGTATAACAAAAGAATGGTAAATACAATTAATTAAAAACATGTAGTAGCATTCTAATATTAAGACACTGTATAACAAAAGAATGGTAAATACAATTAATAAACCCATGTAGTAGCACTCTAATATTAAGGCACTGTATAACAAAAGAATGGTAAATACAATTAATAAACCCATGTAGTAGCACTCTAATATTAAGGCACTGTATAACAAAAGAATGGTAAATACAATTAATAAACCCATGTAGTAGCACTCTATTATTAAGGCACTGTATAACAAAAGAATGGTAAATACAATTAATAAACCCATGTAGTAGCACTCTAATATTAAGGCACTGTATAACAAAAGAATGGTAAATACAATTAATAAATGCATGTAGTAGCACTCTAATATTAAGGCACTGTATAACAAAAGAATGGTAAATACAATTAATAAACGCATGTAGTAGCACTCTAATATTAAGGCACTGTATAACAAAAGAATGGTAAATACAATTAATAAACCCATGTAGTAGCACTCTAATATTAAGGCACTGTATAACAAAAGAATGGTAAATACAATTAATAAACCCATGTAGTAGCACTCTAATATTAAGGCACTGTATAACAAAAGAATGGTAAATACAATTAATAAACCCATGTAGTAGCACTCTAATATTAAGGCACTGTATAACAAAAGAATGGTAAAACAATTAATAAACCCATGTAGTAGCACTCTAGGATTAAGGCACTGTATAACAAAAGAATGGTAAATACAACTAATAAACCCATGTAGTAGCACTCTAATATTAAGGCACTGTATAACAAAAGAATGATAAATACAATTAATAAATGCATGTAGTAGCACTCTAATATTAAGGCACTGTATAACAAAAGAATGGTAAATACAATTAATAAACCCATGTAGTAGCACTCTAATATTAAGGCACTGTATAACAAAAGAATGGTAAATACAATTAATAAACCCATGTAGTAGCACTCTAATATTAAGGCACTGTATAACAAAAGAATGGTAAATACAATTAATAAACCCATGTAGTAGCACTCTAATATTAAGGCACTGTATAACAAAAGAATGGTAAATACAATTAATAAACCCATGTAGTAGCACTCTAATATTAAGGCACTGTATAACAAAAGAATGGTAAATACAATTAATAAACCCATGTAGTAGCACTCTGTTATTAAGGCACTGTATAACAAAAGATTGGTAAATACAATTAATAAACTCATGTAGTAGCACTCTAATATTAAGGTACTGTATAACAAAAGAATGGTAAATACAATTAATAAATGCATGTAGTAGCACTCTAATATTAAGGCACTGTATAACAAAAGAATGGTAAATACAATTAATAAACCCATGTAGTAGCACTCTAATATTAAGGCACTGTATAACAAAAGAATGGTAAATACAATTAATAAACCCATGTAGTAGCACTCTAATATTAAGGCACTGTATAACAAAAGAATGGTAAATACAATTAATAAACCCATGTAGTAGCACTCTAATATTAAGGCACTGTATAACAAAAGAATGGTAAATACAATTAATAAACCTATGTAGTAGCACTCTAATATTAAGGCACTGTATAACAAAAGAATGGTAAATACAATTAATAAACTCATGTAGTAGCACTCTAATATTAAGGCACTGTATACTAAAAGAATGTTAAATACAATTAATAAACCCATGTAGTACCACTCTTATATTAAGGCACTGGATAATAAAAGAATGGTAAATGCAATTAATAAATGCATTTAGTAGCACTCTAATATTAAGGCACTGTATAACAAAAGAATGGTAAATACAATTAATAAACACATGTAGTAGCACTCTAATATTAAGGCACTGTATAACAAAAGAATGGTAAATACAATTAATAAACACATGTAGTAGCACTCTAATATTAAGGCACTGTATAACAAAAGAATGGTAAATACAATTAATAAACCCATGTAGTAGCACTCTAATATTAAGGCACTGTATAACAAAAGAATGGTAAATACAATTAATAAACCCATGTAGTAGCACTCTAATATTAAGGCACTGTATAACAAAAGAATGGTAAATACAATTAATAAACACATGTAGTAGCACTCTAATATTAAGGCATTGTATAACAAAAAATGGTAAATACAATTAATAAACCATGTATAGCACTCGAATATTAAGGCACGGTATAACAAAAGAATGGTAAATACAATCAATAAACACATGTAGTAGCACTCTAATATTAAGGCACTGTATAACAAAAGAATGGTAAATACAATTAATAAACCCATGTAGTAGCACTCTAATATTAAGGCACTGTATAACAAAAGAATGGTAAATACAATTAATAAACCCATGTAGTAGCACTCTAATATTAAGGCACTGTATAACAAAAGAATGGTAAATACAATTAATAAACCCATGTAGTAGCACTCTAATATTAAGGCACTGTATAACAAAAGAATGGTAAATACAATTAATAAAAGCATGTAGTAGCACTCTAATATTAAGGCACTGTATAACAAAAGAATGGTAAATACAATTAATAAACCCATGTAGTAGCACTCTAATATTAAGGCACTGTATAACAAAAGAATGGTAAATACAATTAATAAACCCATGTAGTAGCACTCTAATATTAAGGGACTGTATAACAAAAGAATGGTAAATACAATTAATAAACCCATGTAGTAGCACTCTAATATTAAGGCACTGTATAACAAAAGAATGGTAAATACAATTAATAAACCCATGTAGTAGCACTCTAATATTAAGGCACTGTATAACAAAAGAATGGTAAATACAATTAATAAACCCATGTAGTAGCACTCTAATATTAAGGCACTGTATAACAAAAGAATGGTAAATACAATTAATAAACCCATGTAGTAGCACTCTAATATTAAGGCACTGTATAACAAAAGAATGGTAAATACAATTAATAAACCCATGTAGTAGCACTTTAATATTAAGGAACTGTATAACAAAAGAATGGTAAATACAATTAATAAACCCATGTAGTAGCACTCTAATATTAAGGCACTGTATAACAAAAGAATGGTAAATACAATTATTAAACCGATGTAGAAGCACTCTAATATTAAGGCACTGTATAACAAAAGAATGGTAAATACAATTAATAAACCCATGTAGAAGCACTCTAATATTAAGGCACTGTATAACAAAAGAATGGTAAATACAATTAATAAACCCATGTAGTAGCACTCTAATATTAAGGCACTGTATAACAAAAGAATGGTAAATACAATTAATAAACACATGTAGTAGCACTCTAATATTAAGGCACTGTATAACAAAAGAATGGTAAATACAATTAATAAACGCATGTAGTAGCACTCTAATATTAAGGCACTGTATAACAAAAGAATGGTAAATACAATTAATAAACCCATGTAGTAGCACTCTAATATTAAGGCACTGTATAACAAAAGAATGGTAAATACAATTAATAAACGCATGTAGTAGCACTCTAATATTAAGGCACTGTATAACAAAAGAATGGTAAATACAATTAATAAACCCATGTAGTAGCACTCTAATATTAAGGCACTGTATAACAAAAGAATGGTAAATACAATTAATAAACCCATGTAGTAGCACTCTAATATTAAGGCACTGTATAACAAAAGAATGGTAAATACAATTAATAAATGCATGTAGTAGCACTCTAATATTAAGGCACTGTATAACAAAAGAATGGTAAATACAATTAATAAACACATGTAGTAGCACTCTAATATTAAGGCACTGTATAACAAAAGAATGGTAAATACAATTAATAAACCCATGTAGTAGCACTCTAATATTAAGGCACTGTATAACAAAAGAATGGTAAATACAATTAATAAATGCATGTAGTAGCACTCTAATATTAAGGCACTGTATAACAAAAGAATGGTAAATACAATTAATAAACCCATGTAGTAGCACTCTAATATTAAGGCACTGTATAACAAAAGAATGGTAAATACAATTAATAAACCCATGTAGTAGCACTCTAATATTAAGGCACTGTATAACAAAAGAATGGTAAATACAATTAATAAACCCATGTAGTAGCACTCTAATATTAAGGCACTGTATAACAAAAGAATGGTAAATACAATTAATAAACCCATGTAGTAGCACTCTAATATTAAGGCACTGTATAACAAAAGAATGGTAAATACAATTAATAAACGCATGTAGTAGCACTCTAATATTAAGGCACTGTATAACAAAAGAATGGTAAATACAATTAATAAACCCATGTAGTAGCACTCTAATATTAAGGCACTGTATAACAAAAGAATGGTAAATACAATTAATAAACCCATGTAGTAGCACTCTAATATTAAGGCACTGTATAACAAAAGAATGGTAAATACAATTAATAAACCCATGTAGTAGCACTCTAATATTAAGGCACTGTATAACAAAAGAATGGTAAATACAATTAATAAATGCATGTAGTAGCACTCTAATATTAAGGCACTGTATAACAAAAGAATGGTAAATACAATTAATAAACACATGTAGTAGCACTCTAATATTAAGGCACTGTATAACAAAAGAATGGTAAATACAATTAATAAATGCATGTAGTAGCACTCTAATATTAAGGCACTGTATAACAAAAGAATGGTAAATACAATTAATAAACCCATGTAGTAGCACTCTAATATTAAGGCACTGTATAACAAAAGAATGGTAAATACAATTAATAAACCCATGTAGTAGCACTCTAATATTAAGGCACTGTATAACAAAAGAATGGTAAATACAATTAATAAACCCATGTAGTAGCACTCTAATATTAAGGCACTGTATAACAAAAGAATGATAAATACAATTAATAAACCCATGTAGTAGCACTCTAATATTAAGGCACTGTATAACAAAAGAATGGTAAATACAATTAATAAACCCATGTAGTAGCACTCTAATATTAAGGCACTGTATAACAAAAGAATGGTAAATACAATTAATAAACCCATGTAGTAGCACTCTAATATTAAGGCACTGTATAACAAAAGAATGGTAAATACAATTAATAAACACATGTAGTAGCACTCTAATATTAAGGCACTGTATAACAAAAGAATGGTAAATACAATTAATAAACCCATGTAGTAGCACTCTAATATTAAGGCAATGTATAACAAAAGAATGGTAAATACAATTAATAAACCCATGTAGTAGCACTCTAATATTAAGGCACTGTATAACAAAAGAATGGTAAATACAATTAATAAACGCATGTAGTAGCACTCTAATATTAAGGCACTGTATAACAAAAGAATGGTAAATACAATTAATAAACCCATGTAGTAGCACTCTAATATTAAGGCACTGTATAACAAAAGAATGGTAAATACAATTAATAAACCCATGTAGTAGCACTCTAATATTAAGGCACTGTATAACAAAAGAATGGTAAATACAATTAATAAACCCATGTAGTAGCACTCTAATATTAAGGCACTGTATAACAAAAGAATGGTAAATACAATTAATAAACCCATGTAGTAGCACTCTAATATTAAGGCACTGTATAACAATAGAATGGTAAATACAATTAATAAACCCATGTAGTAGAACTCTAATATTAAGGCACTGTATAACAAAAGAATGGTAAATACAATTAATAAACCCATGTAGTAGCACTCTTATATTAAGGCACTGTATAACAAAAGAATGGTAAATACAATTAATAAACCCATGTAGTAGCACTCTAATATTAAGGCACTGTATAACAAAAGAATGGTAAATACAATTAATAAACCCATGTAGTAGCACTCTAATATTAAGGCACTGTATAACAAAAGAATGGTAAATACAATTAATAAACCCATGTAGTAGCACTCTAATATTAAAGCACTGTATAACAAAAGAATGGTAAATACAATTAATAAACCCATGTAGTAGCACTCTAATATTAAGGCACTGTATAACAAAAGAATGGTAAATACAATTAATAAACCCATGTAGTAGCACTCTAATATTAAGGCACTGTATAACAAAAGAATGGTAAATACAATTAATAAACCCATGTAGTAGCACTCTAATATTAAGGCACTGTATAACAAAAGAATGGTAAATACAATTAATAAACCCATGTAGTAGCACTCTAATATTAAGGCACTGTATAACAAAAGAATGGCAAATACAATTAATAAATGCAAGTAGTAGCACTCTAATATTAAGGCACTGTATAACAAAAGAATGGTAAATACAATTAATAAACCCATGTAGTACCACTCTAATATTAAGGCACTGTATAACAAAAGAATGGTAAATACAAATAATAAACCCATGTAGTAGCACTCTAATATTAAGGCACTGTATAACAAAAGAATGGTAAATACAATTAATAAACCCATGTAGTAGCACTCTAATATTAAGGCACTGTATAACAAAAGAATGGTAAATACAATTAATAAACCCATGTAGTAGCACTCTAATATTAAGGCACTGTATAACAAAAGAATGGTAAATACAATTAATAAACGCATGTAGTAGCACTCTAATATTAAGGCACTGTATAACAAAAGAATGTTAAATACAATTAATAAACCCATGTAGTAGCACTCTAATATTAAGGCACTGTATAACAAAAGAATGGTAAATACAATTAATAAACGCATGTAGTAGCACTCTAATATTAAGGCACTGTATAACAAAAGAATGGTAAATACAATTAATAAACCCATGTAGTAGCACTCTAATATTAAGGCACTGTATAACAAAAGAATGGTAAATACAATTAATAAACCCATGTAGTAGCACTCTAATATTAAGGCACTGTATAACAAAAGAATGGTAAATACAATTAATAAACCCATGTAGTAGCACTCTAATATTAAGGCACTGTATAACAAAAGAATGGTAAATACAATTCATAAACCCATGTAGTAGCACTCTAATATTAAGGCAATGTATAACAAAAGAATGGTAAATACAATTAATTAAACCCATGTAGTAGCACTCTAATATGCAGGCACTGTATAACAAAAGAATGGTAAATACAATTAATAAACCCATGTAGAAGCACTTTAATATTAAGGCACTGTATAACAAAAGAATGGTAAAAAAAATTAATAAACCCATATAGTAGCAATCTAATATTAAGGCACTGTATAACAAAAGAATGGTAAATACAATTAATAAACCCATGTAGTAGCACTCTAATATTAAGGCACTGTATAACAAAAGAATGGTAAATACAATTAATAAACACATGTAGTAGCACTCTAATATTAAGGCACTGTATAACAAAAGAATGGTAAATACAATTAATAAACCCATGTAGTAGCACTCTAATATTAAGGCACTGTATAACAAAAGAATGGTAAATACAATTAATAAACGCATGTAGTAGCACTCTAATATTAAGGCACTGTATAACAAAAGAATGGTAAATACAATTAATAAACCCATGTAGTAGCACTCTAATATTAAGGCACTGTATAACAAAAGAATGGTAAATACAATTAATAAACCCATGTAGTAGCACTCTAATATTAAGGCACTGTATAACAAAAGAATGGTAAATACAATTAATAAACCCATGTAGTAGCACTCTAATATTAAGGCACTGTATAACAAAAGAATGGTAAATACAATTAATAAACCCATGTAGTAGCACTCTAATATTAAGGGACTGTATAACAAAAGAATGGTAAATACAATTAATAAACGCATGTAGTAGCACTCTAATATTAAGGCACTGTATAACAAAAGAATGGTAAATACAATTAATAAACCCATGTAGTAGCACTCTAATATTAAGGCACTGTATAACAAAAGAATGGTAAATACAATTAATAAACCCATGTAGTAGCACTCTAATATTAAGGCACTGTATAACAAAAGAATGGTAAATACAATTAATAAACCCATGTAGTAGCACTCTAATATTAAGGCACTGTATAACAAAAGAATGGTAAATACAATTAATAAACCCATGTAGTAGCACTCTAATATTAAGGCACTGTATAACAAAAGAATGGTAAATACAATTAATAAACTCATGTAGTAGCACTCTAATATTAAGGCACTGTATAACAAAAGAATGGTAAATACAATTAATAAACCCATGTAGTAGCACTCTAATATTAAGGCACTGTATAACAAAAGAATGGTAAATACAATTAATAAACACATGAAGTAGCACTCTAATATTAAGGCACTGTATAAATAAACGATATTAAATACAATTAATAAACCCATGTAGTAGCACTCTAATATTAAGGCACTGTATAACAAAAGAATGGTAAATACAATTAATAAACCCATGTAGTAGCACTCTAATATTAAAGCACTGTATAACAAAAGAATGGTAAATACAATTAATAAACCCATGTAGTAGCACTCTAATATTAAGGCACTGTATAACAAAAAAATGGTAAATACAATTAATAAACGCATGTAGTAGCACTCTAATATTAAGGCACTGTATAACAAAAGAATGGTAAATACAATTAATAAACCCATGTAGTAGCACTCTAATATTAAGGCACTGTATAACAAAAGAATGGTAAATACAATTAATAAACCCATGTAGTAGCACTCTAATATTAAGGCACTGTATAACAAAAGAATGGTAAATACAATTAATAAACCCATGTAGTAGCACTCTAATATTAAGGCACTGTATAACAAAAGAATGGTAAATACAATTAATAAACACATGTAGTAGCACTCTAATATTAAGGCACTGTATAACAAAAGAATGGTAAATACAATTAATAAACCCATGTAGTAGCACTCTAGGATTAAGGCACTGTATAACAAAAGAATGGTAAATACAATTAATAAACCCATGTAGTAGCACTCTAATATTAAGGCACTGTATAACAAAAGAATGGTAAATACAATTAATAAACCCATGTAGTAGCACTCTAATATTAAGGCACTGTATAACAAAAGAATGGTAAATACAATTAATAAACCCATGTAGTAGCACTCTAATATTAAGGCACTGTATAACAAAAGAATGGTAAATACAATTAATAAACCCATGTAGTAGCACTCTAATATTAAGGCACTGTATAACAAAAGAATGGTAAATACAATTAATAAATGCATGTAGTAGCACTCTAATATTAAGGCACTGTATAACAAAAGAATGGTAAATACAATTAATAAACCCATGTAGTAGCACTCTAATATTAAGGCACTGTATAACAAAAGAATGGTAAATACAATTAATAAACCCATGTAGTAGCACTCTAATATTAAGGCACTGTATAACAAAAGAATGGTAAATACAATTAATAAACGCATGTAGTAGCACTCTAATATTAAGGCACTGTATAACAAAAGAATGGTAAATACAATTAATAAACCCATGTAGTAGCACTCTAATATTAAGGCACTGTATAACAAAAGAATGGTAAATACAATTAATAAATGCATGTAGTAGCACTCTAATATTAAGGCACTGTATAACAAAAGAATGGTAAATACAATTAATAAACGCATGTAGTAGCACTCTAATATTAAGGCACTGTATAACAAAAGAATGGTAAATACAATTAATAAACCCATGTAGTAGCACTCTAATATTAAGGCACTGTATAACAAAAGAATGGTAAATACAATTAATAAACGCATGTAGTAGCACTCTAATATTAAGGCACTGTATAACAAAAGAATGGTAAATACAATTAATAAACCCATGTAGTAGCACTCTAATATTAAGGCACTGTATAACAAAAGAATGGTAAATACAATTAATAAACCCATGTAGTAGCACTCTAATATTAAGGCACTGTATAACAAAAGAATGGTAAATACAATTAATAAACCCATGTAGTAGCACTCTAATATTAAGGCACTGTATAACAAAAGAATGGTAAATACAATTAATAAATGCATGTAGTAGCACTCTAATATTAAGGCACTGTATAACAAAAGAATGGTAAATACAATTAATAAACCCATGTAGTAGCACTCTAATATTAAGGCACTGTATAACAAAAGAATGGTAAATACAATTAATAAACCCATGTAGTAGCACTCTAATATTAAGGCACTGTATAACAAAAGAATGGTAAATACAATTAATAAACCCATGTAGTAGCACTCTAATATTAAGGCACTGTATAACAAAAGAATGGTAAATACAATTAATAAACACATGTAGTAGCACTCTAATATTAAGGCACTGTATAACAAAAGAATGGTAAATACAATTAATAAACCCATGTAGTAGCACTCTAATATTAAGGCACTGTATAACAAAAGAATGGTAAATACAATTAATAAACCCATGTAGTAGCACTCTAATATTAAGGCACTGTATAACAAAAGAATGGTAAATACAATTAATAAACCCATGTAGTAGCACTCTAATATTAAGGCACTGTATAACAAAAGAATGGTAAATACAATTAATAAACCCATGTAGTAGCACTCTAATATTAAGGCACTGTATAACAAAAGGATGGTAAATACAATTAATAAACCCATGTAGTAGCACTCTAATATTAAGGCACTGTATAACAAAAGGATGGTAAATACAATTAATAAACCCATATAGTATCACTTTAATAGTAAGGCAATGTATAACAAAAGAATGGTAAATACAATTAATAAACCCATGTAGTAGCACTCTAATATTAAGGCACTGTATAACAAAAGAATGGTAAATACAATTAATAAACCCATGTAGTAGCACTCTAATATTAAGGCACTGTATAACAAAAGAATGGTAAATACAATTAATAAACCCATGTAGTAGCACTCTAATATTCAGTCACTGTATAACAAAAGAATGGTAAATACAATTAATAAACCCATGTAGTAGCACTCTAATATTAAGGCACTGTATAACAAAAGAATGGTAAATACAATTAATAAACCCATGTAGTAGCACTCTAATATTAAGGCACTGTATAACAAAAGAATGGTAAATACAAATAATAAACCCATGTAGTAGCACTCTAATATTAAGGCACTGTATAACAAAAGAATGGTAAATACGATTAATAAACCCATGTAGTAGCACTCTAATATTAAGGCACTGTATCACAAAAGAATGGTAAATACAATTAATAAACCCATGTAGTAGCACTCTAATATTAAGGCACTGTATAACAAAAGAATGGTAAATACAATTAATAAACCCATGTAGTAGCACTCTAATATTAAGGCACTGTATAACAAAAGAATGGTAAATACAATTAATAAACCCATGTAGTAGCACTCTAATATTAAGGCACTGTATAACAAAAGAATGGTAAATACAATTAATAAACCCATGTAGTAGCACTCTAATATTAAGGCACTGTATAACAAAAGAATGGTAAATACAATTAATAAACGCATGTAGTAGCACTCTAATATTAAGGCACTGTATAACAAAAGAATGGTAAATACAATTAATAAACGCATGTAGTAGCACTCTAATATTAAGGCACTGTATAACAAAAGAATGGTAAATACAATTAATAAACCCATGTAGTAGCACTCTAATATTAAGGCACTGTATAACAAAAGAATGGTAAATACAATTAATAAACCAGAGTAGTAGCACTCTAATATTAAGGCACTGTATAACAAAAGAATGGTAAATACAATTAATAAACCCATGTAGTAGCACTCTAATATTAAGGCACTGTATAACAAAAGAATGGTAAATACAATTAATAAATGCATGTAGTAGCACTCTAATATTAAGGCACTGTATAACAAAAGAATGGTAAATACAATTAATAAACCCATGTAGTAGCACTCTAATATTAAGGCACTGTATAACAAAAGAATGGTAAATACAATTAATAAACCCATGTAGTAGCACTCTAATATTAAGGCACTGTATAACAAAAGAATGGTAAATACAATTAATAAACCCATGTAGTAGCACTCTAATATTAAGGCACTGTATAACAAAAGAATGGTAAATACAATTAATAAACCCATGTAGTAGCACTCTAATATTAAGGCACTGTATAACAAAAGAATGGTAAATGCAATTAATAAACCCATGTAGTAGCACTCTAATATTAAGGCACTGTATAACAAAAGAATGGTAAATACAATTAATAAACCCATGTAGTAGCACTCTAATATTAAGGCACTGTATAACAAAAGAATGGTAAATACAATTAATAAACCCATGTAGTAGCACTCTAATATTAAGGCACTGTATAACAAAAGAATGGTAAATACAATAAATAAACCCATGTAGTAGCTCTCTAATATTAAGGCACTGTATATCATAAGAATGGTAAATACAATTAATAAACGCATGTAGTAGCACTCTAATATTAAGGCACTGTATAACAAAAGAATGGTAAATACAATTAATAAACGCATGTAGTAGCACTCTAATATTAAGGCACTGTTTACTAAAAGAATGGTAAGTACAATTAAAAACCCATGTAGTAGCACTCTAATATTAAGGCACTGTATAAAAAAAGAATGGCAAATACAATTAATAAACCCATGTAGTAGCACTCTAATATTAAGGCACTGTATAACAAAAGAATGGTAAATACAATTAATAAACCCATGTAGTAGCACTCTAATATTAAGGCACTGTATAACAAAAGAATGGTAAATACAAATAATAAACCCATGTAGTAGCACTCTAATATTAAGGCACTGTATAACAAAAGAATGGTAAATACAATTAATAAACCCATGTAGTAGCACTCTAATATTAAGGCACTGTATAACAAAAGAATGGTAAATACAATTAATAAACCCATGTAGTAGCACTCTAATATTAAGGCACTGTATAACAAAAGAATGGTAAATACAATTAATAAACCCATGTAGTAGCACTCTAATATTAAGGCACTGTATAACAAAAGAATGGTAAATACAATTAATAAACCCATGTAGTAGCACTCTAATATTAAGGCACTGTATAACAAAAGAATGGTAAATACAATTAATAAACCCATGTAGTAGCACTCTAATATTAAGGCACTGTATAACAAAAGAATGGTAAATACAATTAATAAACCCATGTAGTAGCACTCTAATATTAAGGCACTGTATAACAAAAGAATGGTAAATACAATTAATAAACGCATGTAGTAGCACTCTAATATTAAGGCACTGTATAACAAAAGAATGGTAAATACAATTAATAAACCCATGTAGTAGCACTCTAATATTAAGGCACTGTATAACAAAAGAATGGTAAATACAATTAATAAACACATGTAGTAGCACTCTAATATTAAGGCACTGTATAACAAAAGAATGGTAAATACAATTAATAAACCCATGTAGTAGCACTCTAATATTAAGGCACTGTATAACAAAAGAATGGTAAATACAATTAATAAACCCATGTAGTAGCACTCTAATATTAAGGCACTGTATAACAAAAGAATGGTAAATACAATTAATAAACCCATGTAGTAGCACTCTAATATTAAGGCACTGTATAACAAAAGAATGGTAAATACAATTAATAAACCCATGTAGTAGCACTCTAATATTAAGGCACTGTATAACAAAAGAATGGTAAATACAATTAATAAACGCATGTAGTAGCACTCTAATATTAAGGCACTGTATAACAAAAGAATGGTAAATACAATTAATAAACCCATGTAGTAGCACTCTAATATTAAGGCACTGTATAACAAAAGAATGGTAAATACAATTAATAAACACATGTAGTAGCACTCTAATATTAAGGCACTGTATAACAAAAGAATGGTAAATACAATTAATAAACATGTAGTAGCACTCTAATATTAAGGCACTGTATAAAAAAAGAATGGCAAATACAATTAATAAATGCAAGTAGTAGGACTCTAATATAAAGGCACTGTATAACAAAAAGAATGGTAAATACAGACGGTGATGGTAGCAGTAGCACTGCAGCTGCTACTACACCATCCACACCAGGACAGAGCAGGCCGCGTGGGCGTGGCCCTGGGTGGCCCCGTCGTGGGCACGTTTCCAGCGGACATGTGACATCGGAGAGTGGACAGTCTGTACCTCCACCCGGTCGTGCCCGTGCGACCCCAGGCAGGCGCGGGTCCGCCGCCGGCGAACACAGTGAGCCGTAACACCTGCACTGTACAGTCAGGGGCTGCCAAGCATACCCGTGTAGGCATCACAGATGACTGAACTGTGTACACACACACCCACACACAGCAGACACAACTGTAGGGCTCCACCACACCCACATGCAATCTACATAGTCATGCCCACTCAATGCACTGGCCCTTACACACACACATGATGTCATCCATTGGTACAGCCCATGCCTGTGGCACATATATCACCCTGTGCATATGATTAAGTCTCTGCCGCATAACTGTGAGCCACACCATCAATGCGCGGTTAAGCTAACATATTATGATGCACAGGGTGGACACGATAGTGAGAGGTGTATGTGATACCTGTGTCCGCATAGTACGTGCTGTGTATGTTGTGGTGTGTGTGTATGGCTGGTGACAGGTGTGTATGTGATGTGTGTTGTGCACGGACATCATGCAGCAGACATACCATGCAGGACAGGTGCAGCATTCATTGATATGTGTACACAGTATGTGTGGTGGTTACATGTGTAGCACCATGTCGGTGCAGTTAACCCGTATGATACTGATGGTGTACTTGCGTGCCTACTGGGAGCACTGTGATTAGTTGCCCGCGTGTAGTCGTGGGGTACCCACAGGCATGTCTGGCAAAATCAGCATAGCACAGTTACCCACATCCGGCATGGACCCTACATGGGTACATAGGCACACATGAGCGTAACAGGATATGTGCCCTACGACATGTGTGGACCTAGCATGACTGTGTGTGGCATCTAACACCCCTCAGGATGGGGATGCCATATCCATCAGTCCCCAGTCCCTGGTCTAGCAGTGACACACAGAGGTTGACTGGCGCATAACTATCGTCACACATCCACACGTCATTAGCAGTCCTGGACAAAGGCAGTCAGGGCCTTTCCTTCACATGGCCTGGCACTCCAACCCGTGTTGTAGGGGGTGTCTGGCCGTTACCCTGTTCCCCCAGCACGTCCCACTCATCTTTGAGTTGAGGTGTCTGACAGTCGCTTCTGTGCCCGTGTTTGCATGGGGCCTGGGAGGTGGAATGTGCCCATGTCACCCAGGTCAGACATGGCCGTGTATGTCAGGCACAGATCACCACGGAGCAGCTGTGCTGTGAAGATCCACAGCGGTGTCCCCTTGGCCGTGCACCTTGTGACACATGTCCTAGCACCGTCATCCCGTCTTGTGGAGCGTTTGCGGTCCTTCCGAGTGCTGCAGGCGTCAGGTTAGCTACAGGCCACATGTGCCATTATGCGCAGTCATTGCACTGGTGTGTGATGTGTACAGGGGTACAATGAACACCCCTGATGTGGTTGCCATTCCATCCAGACCAGGAGGCCACAATGGAATGTCTTCACACCCACATTGCCATTGTGTGTGTTGACAGAGGTTGCCGACAGGTGTGGTAGCCATTTCCTGAACATGTCCACCATCTTTAATGGCGTACCACCTACATGTGACATTGGGACGAACATGTCCTTCACACTGGGTAGGGCTGCACCTTCTCTGGCATTTGGTAGCAGGCCATGGCTCTGGCACCAGTCATCCATGTCTATGGCGCCCTAGGTGGATGTTAGTGTAACATGGGGTGTTGGGTATGTTGGCGGTGCGTAGTCATCTGCATACCTTGTCTGCTACAATCCCCTATGATTGCATGCACATTGGAAGGTCGGATGCCATATGGCAGGGGCACAGGAGTGAGCCCTGTGGGCCTCCACTGGGTCCAGATATGAGTGTGACAAGGCACCTTGAGCACCAACCCTGTGTGGTGTGACCTCCAACCTGTGTGAGAAGCATCGGGTGACATATGTCCCCACATGTATGCTGGCGAGCCTTTCCATGGGTCCCATGTGTAGTGTGCTCTGAACGCTCCCACCAGGTCATGGTACTGTGTGCAAACCCACGTATCCCCATCAATGGCCTTGGTGAACACTCCAGACTGGGCGAGCAGGTTCGGGAGGCAGGATCCGCCCTTGACTATGTAGTTGTGGGTATGTTCCGGTATTGGGTGTACAGCGCTATCTGTAACCATGACCACCTGTATGGACCTCCACACAGCTTTGCAGACAACACTTGTCAAGCGTATAGGGTGTGGCTGTTGACAGTCCATAGGAGCACTACCCTGGCATAGTGGGACCACAGATGCCATATGGCATCCATTGGGGACATAGCCCATAGTAAGGCTAACATGACACAGTGGCGCATGTGTGGGCCGAGGGCCTCAAAGAGGATGGGTAGCACACAGCCAGGAAACCATCGGTGCCCATTGCTGGCGTGTCAAGCGCCATAGAGATATGGGATCACTCCAGGCCATATGACATGTTTGGGAGGATACACTCTGGTGGGATGGATATGTTCCCTGTTGGGGGATGTATGCATGGAACATGTCCTGTGGTATGCAGACAATGTCTGTGGGTGCAGTGACTGTTGTACCATTCTGGACCATTTCCAGGCAAGTCTGTGTGCCCCAACCATGTCCTTACCACAGTTAGGGAAGGCCCTGTGGTTGTCTCATGTGCCCTCTGCAGTACCACTCCCACGGCGGACCTGGATGATGGTATGTGGGGCCGTATGGTGGCCGGTATGAATGGGTGATGGTTTCCCTGGTACTGTCATTGCCCTGCCATGTAGTAGCTCAACTGTTGATGTACAGGTAGTCAGTGGCTGCGGTCCACCACACCATGTGCCTACCTGTGGTGGACAAGGTCCTGATGTCATCATGTTTGCCTGTTGCAGACATGCATGTGGAGTGGTCGGGAAGGCATTCGTTAGGCGTTTGCGGTCTGGCCTCTGTTCAACATTGGCATGGAGGACTTGTAGGGTACCACACGGTCATATGATGTGTGTGGTTTTCTGTGGAGAGGTCATCACTGAGGTCCCCATGCTGGTGTTGGTTACAGTGAGTGGATGACCAGTGGATCCACTATCACGGTCTTGCATCACCATTGAGGGCTGTACATCCTGTGTGGGGCATATCCTCACCATGCGTGATGGGCAGAACTGTCAGACATCCCCCCCCCTGGTATGTATGGTGCATGGCTGTTTAACAGTGGCCAGGTGTGTGAACACCTGGGACTGCTGGCGTACTGTGTTGTGCCATGGGTAATGTTCCCAGGCTATGTATGGGTGGTTCATGTCACCCAATACGGTGCTGTTGTGAGAGCATGCCCACTCACCAGTGTCCTCAGGACATCTGTGAAGGTATCCTGTGTTTGGGAGGGTTGTCTGTAGCATGCAACAAACTGTAGGCCAGTCCTACACATGGTTAATTGCACCTACATATTCCCGCAGCAACAACAACGTCTGTGGCATGACCGGGTTACTGTTGTGTGGGCGGACACACAGGATGGTCCGCATTCCGCCACCCATGCCGTCGCACCATGTGTATGCATGTCTGATCTGTGCCGACTCTAAGTGTCTGAGCATGCCCAGTAGGCAGCTGTGTAGATAGACACACAGCACAGTGCACACAGCGGCCGTCTGCAGTTATACCCGGGTGCATGCCTGTATCCCCTACATAGCGGCCACGTCTGTGGCATGGCCAGGTTTCTGTTGTGTGGCTGGACACACACGACGGTCCACATTCCGCCACCCATGCCGTCGCAACATGTGTATGCATGTCTGCCCTGTGCCGAGTCTAAGTGTCTGAGCATGCCCGGTATGCAGTGATGTACTGATCAGTAGTTACTTGTTATTCTTGACTGCAGCACTAGCGTGTTGGTGTCTGGCGACCTTGGGATGGTAACAGACTGCGTGACTGCGCACTCTGTCCGAACACCCGATCGGGCGCATTGCCTCTGCAAATGATACCACTCACGTAGGGGTATGCCTCCTGACAGCGCTCTGCTCAGTAAACTCGGTAGCGTTCTGTAAATGCTTCATACTGTAGTGTGTTCATGTAGATAGGCGTAGGTTCGTCCCCGTCCCTTCCGTGTGTGTGTGTGTGTGTGTGTGTGTGTGTGTGTGTGTGTGTGTGTGTGTCTGTGTGTGTGTGTGTTTCCAGCTGCCTCTGCGACTGATTATGCTTTTAGGCGCTCCGCAACACATGCCTTGGCTATTGCCAACTATTGTCTTGCGGGTGGCGTCAGCAGCCTACAAGTATGCCTTTGACAGCGCTCTGTTCAGCAAACTTGGTAGCACGTTCTGTAAATGCTTCATACAGTAGTGTGTTCATGTAGATAGTCGTAGGTTCGTTCCCCGTCCCTTCCGTGTGTGTGTGTCTCTGTGTGTGTGTGTGTTTCCAGCTGCCTCTGCGACTGATTATGCTTTTAGGCGCTCCGCAACACATGCCTTGGCTATTGCCAACTATTGTCTTGCGGGTGACGTCAGCAGCCTACAAGTATGCCTGTGACAGCGCTCTGTTTAGCAAACTTCGGTGGCGCGTTCTGTAAATGCTTCATACAGTAGTGTGTTCATGTAGATAGTCGTAGGTTCGTCCCCCGTCCCTTCCGTGTGTGTGTGTCTCTGTGTGTGTGTGTTTCCAGCTGCCTCTGCGACTGATTATGCTTTTAGTCGCTCCGCAACACATGCCTTGGCTATTGCCAACTATTGTCTTCTTGGTGGCGTCAGCAGCCTACAAGTATGCCTGTGACAGCGCTCTGTTTAGCAAACTTCGGTAGCGTTCTGTAAATGGTTCATACAGTAGTGTGTATCATGTAGATAGTCGTAGGTTCGTCCCCGTCCCTTCCATGTGTGTGTGTCTCTGTGTGTGTGTGTTTCCAGCTGCCTCTGCGACTGATTATGCTTTTAGGCGCTCCGCAACACATGCCTTGGCTATTGCCAACTATTGTCTTCGGGTGGCGTCAGCAGCCTACAAGTATGCCTGTGACAGCGCTCTGTTTAGCAAACTTCGGTGGCGCGTTCTGTAAATGCTTCATACAGTAGTGTGTTCATGCAGATAGTCGTAGGTTCGTCCCCGTCCCTTCCGTGTGTGTGTCTCTGTGTGTGTGTGTTTCCAGCTGCCTCTGCGACTGATTATGCTTTTAGGCGCTCCGCAACACATGCCTTGGCTATTGCCAACTATTGTCTTCGGATGGCGTCAGCAGCCTACAAGTATGCCTGTGACAGCGCTCTGTTTAGCAAACTTCGGTAGCGTTCTGTAAATGCTTCATACAGTAGTGTGTTCATGTAGATAGTCGTAGGTTCGTCCCCGTCCCTTCCGTGTGTGTGTGTGTGTGTGTTTCCAGCTGCCTCTGCGACTGATTATGCTTTTAGGCGCTCCGCAACACATGCCTTGGCTATTGCCAACTATTGTCTTCTTGGTGGCGTCAGCAGCCTACAAGTATGCCTGTGACAGCGCTCTGTTTAGCAAACTTCGGTAGCGTTCTGTAAATGCTTCATACAGTAGTGTGTATCATGTAGATAGTCGTAGGTTCGTCCCCGTCCCTTCCGTGTGTGTGTGTCTGTGTGTGTGTGTTTCCAGCTGCCTCTGCGACTGTTTATGCTTTTAGGCGCTCCGCAACACATGCCTTGGCTATTGCCAACTATTGTCTTGCGGGTGACGTCAGCAGCCTACAAGTATGCCTGTGACAGCGCTCTGTTTAGCAAACTCGGTAGCGTTCTGTAAATGCTTCATACAGTCGTGTGTTCATGTAGATAGTCGTAGGTTCGTTCCCCGTCCCTTCCGTGTGTGTGTGTCTCTGTGTGTGTGTGTCTTTCCAGCTGCCTCTGCGACTGATTATGCTTTTAGACGCTCCGCAACACATGCCTTGGCTATTTCCAAATATTGTCTTGCGGGTGGCGTCAGCAGCCTACATGTATGCCTCTGACAGCGCTCACGTCAGTTAACTCGGTAGCGCATTGTGTAAATGATTCATACTGTACTGAGTTCATGTAAATAGGCGTAGGTTCATCTCCCGTCCCTTCCGTGTGTGTGTGTGTTTCCGTTGCTTTCGACCATACAACTGAATAAGCAAATTGTTAAAGTGTTCACAATCAACAGTGTGATATTTAAAATCATGTTAAGACTCACATTGTTGTTTGTGAACATTCTTAGACATAGCATATTTCCTGCACCGTTGTGGAAACAACGAAAGCGTTGCATGTTTTAATGAACTGTTCAAATGTTACGAAGACTTGTGTTGTGTCGAACTACGGGGACTATTCTTGCTGCAGGTTTCGGTTTGTTTGTGTTTCATAGTACAATATCATGTATCGTGTGTTCATAGTATGCTTTCTGTGATGTTGACATGTGTGTGTTTCGTTAGCAATGCGTCTCTGCTTTCTATGCTGTGGCTACATCTCCATTGCTCGCATAGAAAGTGACAAATGGAAGTGTAAGGGTGGACATTTAAAGCCTGGATACTTCCATGTTATGTGTAAGTCTCCACGGGGCCAGCGGGTGATAAGCGCATACATGTCTATGAAGTACCTTTGGATACCATATCACGACCTGTCGTGGACGAAATGTTTATGTTGACTGTTCCATCTACCTATGTGTGACATGGTTTGTGGCCATAGGGTGCCAGCAAGTCTTCCCTGTTCATTGGGTGTTTGCCATGGTGTATTGACATCAATCCTATTAATTCACGAAGGATGTCTTTCTTTGGTGTCAGCGCCATAGTTTGACCATCCTATGTCATTCCCAGCAGGCGTGGAGATTGTGCCATTGGTATCTTTACACAGGTGACCCATCTGTTCCACTGTATGGGCGTGTGATCCCCATAGATGTGCTGGCACATGGAGTGTTGTGTCGCCCGGTATCTGCCCAGCGGTCTTTCTTTGAATGGGGAGTGTGTACTGTACACCGTATCTGTATTCCCTGGGTTATGCCTTGCAACAGCTGTGGGATTCCCCCAGGTTTGCAGCTATGGGTGCCATCTTGGCGTCGTTTGTCCATCCATGGGAACTGCCTACTGGACACTAGTATCGGGCTGTCAACATTTCACAGCTGCATTCTCCATTTCCGGTGGATGATCGGTATTAGTATTGCGGAGTGCGCATATGCCATGGCCACGTCCGCACAGGCGGGGCGATGAATCATCTGCCAATCCACACCGACACCCATATTTGCATACCCACGATCCCATGTCTGCAACCGTCGACAGTACCCTTGCACACCCTTCATGTGTGCGGAAATGGGATGTGGAATGCGTGTATGGATGCAGCAGCCTGGGGAGTCCTATTCATATGTCCTGCATTTCATGGGCGGCTGTCATCACCCTTGAAGACACCTGTGGTGCATATATCTACCTGTGCCGTAGTCACGGCTGTCACCTCTTCGGTTCACACTATGTTGCTCACACTCACTTAAGGAGTAATTTTTGGGTCCTGCAATGGACACCGATGTGCATATGTAAAGTTTAGGACATGTTGGACTGTGTCCATTCGGCCAGTGGGTTTGACTGCCGCCGTATGTTCCCCATTCCGGATGTCTGTCCGCCTACCCATATTATGTAGTGCTCGTAACCCGTGTCCTTCCACAATTTACCCATAGGGTGTTACTGTAGTCCTGCAGGTTGGCAACTGCTTTACATAATCCTCACAGGTACCATTGTGAACTATCCGCCACTGTATTGTCAGTATAACACAGCGGTACATGTAGAACCTATTTATTCATGACAGTATGTCGGTTATGTGTGTGAGCGCCATATTTTAGCGATAGTATGACCTTCCTAGTTGACGTTGTTGGTGTGCCATTAATATGTGTTCCACAGGTCGCAGGTATGTTCCGCAGAGTGGGCGGGTGATCCCCACATACTTGATAGCACCTTCGCTGCTGTATGCGCTGGGATTCGCATGGCAGGATGGATGTCTACGGGGTGTATGTACTGCTGTTTCCATCTTTATGTCCTGTGTCATGCCCTACTACGGCTGTGTGATTCCACCAGGTTTGCTATTATGGGTGCCATCTTGTCCGTACGTTTGTCCATCCTTGGGAAATGCCTACTGGACACTGATGTAGGGCTGAACACATTTCACACATGCCTTTAGCATTACCCTATGGATGCTTTGCATCCTTACTGAGGACTAGGTGCCGTCCTGTACCCGCAGCCCTCCCACGGGGCGGGACAACGGATTATCAGCCAAACAACACCGAGCCCCATTTTGCATACCCAGGATACCATGGCTGCAACCCCCCACGGTGCGCATGACACATCCTTCATGTGTGCGGAACTGGGATATGGGCGCACATGTATGGACACGGCAGTCTGGGGACCTCTGTTCATATGTCCTGCATGTCATGGGCAGGTATCATCAACCTTAAACACGCTGGTGGTGCATATGTCTAGCTGTGCCGTAGTCACGGTTTGTACTCTGATTGGCTGATCATGACGCATACTGGCAACGTCAGAATTTTTGGAGTCCTACAATGGACACCGATGTGGATTTGTAAAGTGTAGAGAGTGTTTGACTGTCCCCATCTGGCCAGTGGTATTGACTGCCGCTGTATGTTCCCCAGTCGTGGATGTCTGCTTGACTACCCATCGTTTGTATGACATGGCCTATCTATATCCACGTGCCAGTATGCGTAAATACAGCAAACCTTGCGTCCTGCCCATCTTCATAAGCGACATTATGGAACATATATCGGCGAAACAGACACTGTCAAATCGATAGACTCCACAGTGAAAGGATACTGAGCTCTCTCAACTACTAACATGGGGCACCGTCGAGATGGATTTCATGACATAGCCGTCCCTAATACACTTCCTTCAGAGTCGGTTTAAAGCGAAATAATCAATAAACCTGCTCATAGTTAGGTGGACAGTGCTCCAAGTCTTGATTATAACGTGACATATACATATCAGTGTTGCATGCCTTACTTCATGGAAACAATAATACGGCAACAATGTGTTAATATATATACAATATTGGTAAATACAATCAGTATCCGGACACATAGTTGATAATTGCTGAGAGTGCACCTTAGAATGTAGTGTGTTGATCAGGTTATTGTATATCGATGTGTATAATAGTAGCATTACGATAACAAAGCATGGAATCAATAAGTACTATTTAAGCATATATTTGACAATTATGAATGTAAGCGTGTGGAGGAGACATCCGTCACCAGCCCTGGTTGCACTGGAGCACACACGGACACGTACACTCGCATGTGCGGATAGTGGGCTACGCGCAGGCGCAGATGTATAACCGTAATGCGTAAATATATGTTTACAGTGTCTGTGTGGTTACGTGTTTTGCGTTACTTGTGACTATTCGGTAACATATGTCTGATCCGGTTGGCGGGCGTGTGCAGAAAGCACTTACAGCTTTATATATGTAACAGTCTTTGCAGCATGGGCGCTTTACGTACCGTGCACATCTATATGTTCTATAGTCATAATTCCAGCGTGACTGCAGTCACGTTTGGCGCTACTGTGACCAGTGCCGTTAGCTGTTCGTTGTCATTAATATGCATACCCTTGGTACCTATGTACATTTACATATCACCCCCGCACATACGTCACAGGCATCCATTCTCCTGCTGGGAAAGGTGCGGTACTGCATGTTGAACATTCCTAATTCCCCCTCGCTCATGGCCCAGGATGCATATGTCGTCACCACAGGGCTGTTCAGATGACAGCTGCTTATATCCCATATGCATACAGGCCTTGATTGTCAGGGTGTTGCTGTGGTGCTTTGGGTTTGGTCTTGGCAGCCCACTGTACGGGACTGCCCTGACCCTGTACGAATGTTAGATGAGTCACATGGGCACGTTTTGTCCGTGTCCATGGTACCATGTCACGGCCCCCCCCAATTAGTCTTAACCGTGTGCGCCGATTGGCCGGTGTATCCGTTGTAGATCTCGTTATACTAATTGCACACGGTCTGATCGAACTAACCAATTTCCATTACTAACCCTCCGTATGTATGGCCTGTGTCGCAATATTACAAGGGTTTAACATTGCGTGACGACTTTCACTGAGCCACAGACATGTCCGTTGCTTTGTTTGGCCGGTTCGCTGTGCTACACACATTTAACATGGCGTAACAGGTTGAACAGCTCGACACGAGGACATGGGGTTGTCCGTGATTGTCTATTATTGAATGTCTCTGTGGAGTTTGTTTCACAAAGCGACACATTGTCGGCATTGTTAGCGGACATCTCGCGCGAATGCGTCCGCACCGGCGGGTGGCGTATGTCTGCCTTTGGCGGCGAACAGGCATTATGCTGTGCCATTATGTCTGGGGATATATGGTTTCCTTCCTTACATAGATGATGTGCCATACTAGCAATGACCCTAGCGATGACCCGCGTCTGGCTGTGGGTACTGCTGTATTACCCACGGGGAGAGTGGCCTTAGGGTAAGTGGTGACCTACGCAGAAGTTGCCACCGATACATCACCGCTACCCCCTCCTGGTCTACCTACACCAAATAGAGTCTGGAAAGGTGCCCGGTAGAGCAACACCCTAGGCGGCTACCTACTTGGCCTATGCCTAAGGCCGGCTATGTGTGTGGTCCCTTGGGCAGCAGACTCGGGAGCGTGCCACGTCTGCCGTGGGTATGTCCAGCATTACCCACATCCAGCCCCAAGGCAGTCAACACAGCATCCATGGGTCCACATGGTGTCCCAGCTGTGCACTCCAGGAACTCTATGGAATTTAACCCACACTTAGGACAGCTGTGTAATCCTAGCCTCACCTCAGGATCGTACCTGAGTAGTAGCACAGGGCGACTGTAGTCACACTCCACATAGATGGTGCCTCCACTGACCCTGGTTATTACCATACCATTAGTTTGACAAGCCTTATCTGCAAAGCCATGGAGATGGATCATAATGGGACACATAGATAAAGACATAGGGGACCGCATACTTTGGATACAACCCAGTTTAGCTTGGTCATAGTCAGATCATGCCCTTTACACGTGTTTCACTTTGTAGAATCAGTCACCAAGGCCATTGCTGAGGGTAAAGCAGTCCATACAGCCTACCTCAACCCGGCAGAGGCCTTGACACAATACCCCTCGGGTATACTTGATAAACCCGTCATCTTGAATGTAAATCCATACACCGCCATATGGGTTGCAAGCGGGCTAAGTCACAGAACACACATGGCCATAGTTGCTGGCGCCATGTCATACTCACAGCCAGTCACAGGTGGTGTCCCATGGGGCTCAGTCCTGGGTCCACTATTTCCAGCATCTCGTTTCCAATGTACACGCATACACAGGGGTTATGGGTGACAATGTTTGCATCGACTGCAAAACGGATGCCAAAGTCAGACACACATCTGACACAGATATCCTTCAGGAGTGCCTCACAGATGTGGATAAGTGGTACCAGAGACATGTCCTACAGCTAAATGCCAGGAAATGCATAGGCATACCCTTCGGGAAGAACAAGGTTACCCGAGCTACCATATAGGTGGCAATCCACTGAGCACGGAGGGGGTTACCAGTGATCTGGGGACACGTGTTGTTGTTAACCGTTCGTTAGACACACATGTTGCTAACATAGTTAGGTAGACCTTCCACATTGCCCACATCATCATGAAGGGATTCACATCTAGATCAGGGGAGGTCATTGTCCCCTTGTACTCATCACTCAATAGACCTATGATTGGGTACAATGCGCCGTTCAGAATGTATCTGACCCAACACCTGCAGCAGCTGGAAAGGCACCAACAGTTCTTCGACAACCGGATGCAGGGTCTCAGGTATATGTGTTATACTGACCGACTGAAAGAATTCCAGCTGTATACAGTTGCATACCACTTGCCCAGAGGTGACCCGTGCCTGGCATGCGGCTAAGTCGAACAGATCTGATGACTATGCTTCACGTAAATAAGTTAGGTCCCTCAGAACCACAAGCGCAGCTGGCGTACACCTTGACACTGTCACTAATCGAACGTGTTGCTGGGACGGATTCATCACCCAGACACTCACTATGCTGAGGAACGACATCCCAGTACATGTGAGGGCAAGCACCTCGCTGGCCTTCTGTTAGTATTTACACATGGATGTCTGAATTGATTTATTTAAGTAACCTTCTAAATGAATGTTACATTAGCACATTGTGAATCTTTACATTTCGTTGGTCTATTTTACAGTAGTCATAATCATACGGTTTATGTGTATATATTATGGTTCATTCATATTACTAGGTGTCTGCAGTTCTGTTAATATATTGGCACAATCCGTAGGACATATATATGTAGCTTACACAGTCAGACATTTGGAAAACATTTTATGTTGGTTCATGTTTCATATATGTACATATATTTCTATTTTCCGATGAAGACTGTACCTTCGAAGCAATGTCTGATGTCCTCACTGTGTGGGATGTGTAACCCAAGTAAGGTTTGTTCGCTTGTCTGCCTTTAAGGCATGTAATTAGTACCTAGCACATCTAATGTACCAACCAATTAATGCTTGTAAATGTAGTAGGTTGGACTGCATTGTATGTAGTCTGAATAAGTCTGCTTATGAAGCAGGCGAAGTGGGCTCAATAGACTATGGTGACTGCCTTTAATTCTTGGTGTGCTCTGGTTGGTCACTGACGGTCCCTACAGTACCTCGTCTTTGCTTTGGACTTCATCGGCTGGTTGTCTGTGTTTGTTGTATGGGGAATGTCAACTGTAGTCCCTATGTGTATGACTTGTGTAATGCCTTACTACGGCAGTGTAATTCCATCGGGTTTGCATTTATGTGTGCCATCTTAGTCATCGCTTGTCCATCCATGTGAATTGCCTACTATACACTGGTATAGGGCTGTACACATTTCACACCTGCATTTTGCATTCCCGGAGTATGGTGTGCATTATTAGCGGAGAGTGGCGCATGTGCTACGCACACGTCCCTCCCAGGCGGGACAAAGGATTGCCTGCGAAACAACACGAGGCCAGATTCTACATACCCAGACTCCCTTGACTGCAACAGTGGACAGTACCCATTACACATCCTTCATGTGTGCTGCAGTGTGATGTGGGCGCAGCTGAATGGACCCGATACCCTGGGTATTTCTGTGCATGTGTGCTGCAGTTCATGGACAGCTATCATCAACATTGAACACGCTTGCGTGCCTATGTGTACCTGTGTCGTGGTGACGACAATTAGGTCACATGAGTAATGCAGGAAGCTAGCAGGCATTCTCTGAACAGAATTTTTGGGTCCTACAATGGACACCGATGTGCATATGTCAAGTTAGATGTTGCTGGACTGTGTCCACCTGCCCAGTGCTTTTCACTGCTGGTGTATGTTCCCCAATCGCGGATGTCTGTTTGACTACCCATTCCACATGGTGCTACATAACCAGCTGAGTTAGTACTGTGAACAAATGACATACATCCAAAGATGCTGGTTACCAACTGCTTCATATAAACCTCAGACATCCCAATGGGACATATCCGTCACTATATTTCCAATATAACACCACGGAACATGTTGCTTACCTATGCATTCATTTAACCATGTTGTCTTCATAGGTGGGAATGCCATAGTTTACATATCCTACTTGGCGTTGTGTGTGTGCCATTAGTATGTGTTCCACAGGTCGCACATCTGTTCCGCTGTGCGGTGGCGGGTGCTCCTCAGTCTGTTGCTGGCAGACTGAGTGCTGTATCGCCGGTGTTGGCACGACAGTCCGGCTTTGTATGTGGAATGTCAACTGTGGTCCCTATGTGTATTTCCTGTGTCATGCCTTACAGCGGCTATGTCATTTACCGGGTTTGCAGTTGTGGGTGCCATCCTGGCCATACGGGTGTCCATCCATGACAATTGCCTACTGGACACTAGTATAGGGCTGTACACATTCCACACCTACATTTAGCATTCTCCGGGTATGGTTTGCATTATTAGCGGAGAGTAAGGCAGGTGCTACGCACATCCCTCCCACAGGGCGGGAGGAAGGATTGCCTGCGAAACAACACCGAGCACAGAGTCTACATACCCAGAATCCCTTGACTGCAACAATTGACAGTACCCATTACACATCCGTCATGTGTGCGGAAGTGTGATGTGGATGCAGTTCTATGGACCCGGTACCCTGGGTATTTCTGTGCATCTGTGCTGCATTACATGGACAGCTATCAGCAACATTAAACACGCTTGCGGTGCATATGTGTACCTGTGACGACAATGAGTTCACTTAAGTGTTGAAATAAGACATTCCTGTCTTTTCACAAATTTTTGGGTCCTACAATGGACACCACTGTGCATATGTAAAGTGTAGAGCTTGTCGGACTGTGTCCTTGTGAGCAGTGGGTTTCACTGATACTGTGTGTTCAGGAATCGCGGATGTCTGTTGGACTACCCATTCCACATGGTGCTACATAACCAGGTGATTTAGTACTGTGGACAAATGACATACATCCAAAGATGCTGGTTACCAAATGCTCCATATAAACCGCAGACGTCCCAATGGGACATATCCGTCACTGTATTTCCAATATAACACCACCGGAACATGTTGATTACCTATGTATTCATTCAACCATGTTGTCTTCATAGGTGGGAATGCCATAGTTTACACATCCTACATGACGTTGTGTGTGTGCCATTAGTATGTGTTCCACAGGTCGCACATCTGTTCCGCTGTGTGGTAGTGGTTGTTCCTCAGTCTGTTGCTGGCAGACTGAGTGCTGTATCTTGCCGGTGTTGGCACGACAGTCCGGCTTTGTATGTGGAATGTCAACTGTAGTCCCTATGTGTATTTCCTGTGTTATGCCTTACTGCGGCTATGTCATTTACCCGGGTTTGCAGTTGTGGGTGCCATCCTGGCCATACGGGTGTCCATCCATGACAATTGCCTACTGGACACTAGTATAGGGCTGTACACATTCCACACCTACATTTAGCATTCTCCGGAGTATGGTTTGCATTATTAGCGGAGAGTAAGGCAGGTGCTACGCACACATCCCTCCCACAGGGCGGGGGAAGGATTGCCTGCGAAACAACACCGAGCACAGAGTCTACATACCCAGAATCCCTTGACGCAACAATTGACAGTACCCATTACACATCCGTCATGTGTGCGGAAGTGTGATGTGGATGCAGTTCTATGGACCCGGTACCCTGGGTATTTCTGTGCATCTGTGCTGCATTACATGGACAGCTATCAGCAACATTAAACACGCTTGCGGTGCATATGTGTACCTGTGGCGACAATGAGTTCAGGTACGCGTTGAAATAAGACATTATTCGATTCTTTCCACAATTTTTGGGTCCTACAATGGACACCACTGTGCATATGTAAAGTGTAGAGCTTGTCGGACTGTGTCCTTGTGAGCAGTGGGTTTCACTGATACTGTGTGTTCAGGAATCGCGGATGTCTGTTGGACTACCCATTCCACATGGTGCTACATAACCAGGTGATTTAGTACTGTGGACAAATTACATACATCCAAAGATGCTGGTTAGCAAATGCTCCATATAAACCGCAGACGTCCCAATGGGACATATCCGTCACTGTATTTCCAATATAACACCACCAGAACATGTTGATTACCTATGTATTCATTCAACCATGTTGTCTTCGTAGGTGGGAATGCCATAGTTTACACATCCTACGTGACGTTGTGTGTGTGCCATTAGTATGTGTTCCACAGGTCGCACATCTGTTCCGCTGTGCGGTAGTGGGTGCTCCTCAGTCTGTTGCTGGCAGACTGAGTGCTGTATCTTGCCGGTGTTGGCACGAGTGTCCTGCTTTGTATGTGGAATGTCAACTGTAGTCCCTATGTGTATTTCCTGTGTTATGCCTTACCACGGCTATGTCATTTACCCGGGTTTGCAGTTGTGGGTGCCATCCTGGCCATACGGGTGTCCATCCATGACAATTGCCTACTGGACACTAGTATAGGGCTGTACACATGCAACACCTCCATTTAGCATTCTCCGGAGTATGGTTTGCATTATTAGCGGAGAGTAAGGCAGGTGCTACGCACACATCCCTCCCACGGGGCGGGAGAAGGGATTGCCTGCGAAACAACACCGAGCACAGAGTATACATACCCAGAATCCCTTGACTGCAACAACTGACAGTACCCATTACACATCCGTCATGTGTGCGGGACTGTGATGTGGACGCAGTTCTATGGACCCGGTACCCTGGGTATTTCTGTGCATCTGTGCTGCATTACATGGACAGCTATCAGCAACATTAAACACGCTTGCAGTGCATATGTGTACCTGTGACGACAATGATTTCAGATGCGCATTGAAATAAGACATAATTCGATTCTTTCCACAATTCTTGGGTCCTACAATGGACACCACTGTGCATATGTAAAGTGTAGAGCTTGTCGGACTGTGTCCTTGTGAGCAGTGGGTTTCACTGATGCTGTGTGTTCAGCAATCGTGTATGTGTGCTTGACTACCCATACTGTGTTGTGCTACAGGAACCATGTCTTCCGACACCAGAAACCAATGCTATACATCCAATGTTGCAAGTTAACAACCACTTTCATACCATACCCAGAGGTCACGATTGGGAGGTATTGCCACTTTATTGTCGGAACAACACCCCAGACTGTGTACATCATGGGAACTTTAGGCCAGTCTTACCGGCCATTTCCAAATGTAATTGGCAGACACATGTCAATACATGTATGATAAGACATATTGTCATGCAGAAGTTGATCTATGTTATTTGGACATTGGCTTCTGCTTTTGGCATCCGTTGCTGTGAGTGTTGCCAGTTACCATACACATTGCTTGCTCAGAGGCAGACTACACAATACTGCGCGGTACTGTGGTCTCCTTTAATGACCCTGAGCCAGTGGTCGATGGTACGGCAGCCACTGCATCAATCACATTGCCATCTACCAGTACCTACAGGACTGCATGAGCCAGTCATTCACTTACCCAACTGTGGTTCACTGGACCAATGCCATGCATCCAGTGTGGTGTACCCCAGCCATACACAAAATGTACAACACGAGGAGGTGGCTACTACAAGGTGGAGCAGACACGTTGTGAGGTGTGACACCCTTGGTCATCATATGTGTAGACCTACACACTGTCATGAAATAGTCCAGGGCACATTCCACAGATATACCTACATGGACCTGGCTAACAATCATACCACCTTCAGTTGCTATGCTGGACACCTGGGAGCTCAGTCCCACATATGCTCTGACTGGGTTCACATAGAGGTGGGGTTTACTCAACATACACACATTGCCAACATACAGGCTGACAAGTCCAGTGAGGACATCTCCACACCCTCCCCACACATGAGGAGATGTGTGTACCACTGGTTTGTGGTCACCAAATGTTCTGTGACACACAGGTGGGACATGCTCTCTCCAGGTAGTGGACATAGCATCGATGAGACCAGCTGGTGACCCGCTGTGTACTCCACTATCTCGGTTATGAATTGGACCCACAGTTAGGACAGCTATTTCTTTGTAGCCTCACCTCAGGTAGGGTACCCAGGTTGTGTCACATGGCAGCTGTAGTCCCACGTCAGGGTGCCAATACCTCCACTGAGGCTGGTTATTACTGTCCCATTACCCTGAGGAGACCTATCTGCAAAGACATGGGGAGGGATCATACTGTGGCTCGTACATGACTGCATAGGGGACATACTTACTTTGCCTCACACACGGTTTGTCTTGTTCAGGGGCGGTTCATGCCTTTAAAGCATGGTTGACATTTTCAGGACAGTCGCTGCGGCCCCTGATGGGGTGTTGCGGTCCATACAGCCTACCTCGACCTGGCAAAGCCCTTCATCACATTACCCCCCTCAGGTATCGTTGATAAACCCATTGGCTGGGATGTGAACACGCACATCACAGAATGTGTTGTAAACTGTCTATGTGACACAACCCACACGGTCATAGTTGCTGGCAGCATATCAGACCTACTGCCTGTCAGAAGTGGTGTCCCATGGGGCCCTTCCATGTGTGCACTCCTGTCATACACCTACATCTTCACGGTACAGGCACACACAGGGGTGCTATGGGCAACAGTGTTTGTAGATAACTGCAAAACAGGTGCCATAGTGGGACAGACATCTGACACAGATATCCTTGAAGCGCCTCCCAGGTATGCATATCTGCTGTCAGGGACATGTCCCACAGCTAAATGCAACGTCATGCAACATCATACCTGTGGAAGTACTAGGTCACCCTGTCCAGCATATAGGTGGCTGTCCACTCAGCACAGGGGTGATTACCAGGAATCAGGGGACAGTGTTGGGCGGTCACCATTCATTCCACACACACGTTGCTATCGTGGTTGTGTGGGTCTTCTACATTGCCCACCTGTTGGTGCAGGGATTCACATCTACATCAGGCTAGGTCATTGTTCCCTTGTACCCATTATGTGTTACACCTATGATCTACTACATTGCCCCATTCAGACTGTATCTGACCATACACCTACAGCAGCTGGGAAGCCCACATAGGTTGATCGTTGTACAGATGCGGATGACACCATTTTGTGTAATGCTGCCCCACATGTAGGACCCCTGCCACATCCGTCACATACCTGCTGTTTGGTGTTGACCTGTGCCTGACATACAAGGCCATGTCAACCCATATGTCATGTGTATGCTTCACCTACTGTATCCGCATCCCTCAGAATCACTAGGGCAGGTGACATTTACCCTGTCACGGTCATTCATGGGATGTGTTTGGGTGACACATATATCACCCAGACAATCATTATGCTGTGGATCTACATCACAGTACATGTGAGACAGACATCCTTCCTAGCCTTGTTCGCAGCTATGTTGTCCATTGGATGGAGAATTGCAGGTATAGGCCAGGGATTACATCATTATCACTGCTTGGCGGAGATACAGCAATATCATGGGTATTTCATCTGAAGCACAGAAGGTTGGCAAAGTCATCCTAACTATGGTGTAGTATTATGGCTGGGCCTGGGACGATGGCCTACCCTGTACCTATGGGCGTGTGAACCTATATTCATAGTTTGTCACATGTACAATTGTCTATCCACTATAGTCTTTCGCCACTGTATATTTCTGTGGCACATGATTGTCCTCTGTATTACATGCAGGTATGCTGTGTACGTTGCACGTCACAGTTGATGACAGTGTATCTGTGTCCCTAACACTGTGATACTGAGGACTACCACACAACCTTCACAGCATTACATGCATATGTCCATTCTATTCTTCTTTGGCCTATGGGCTCGTGTTAAGGCAGACATGACCCATGTCCCTCTTTGTGCATGCTTCATGTGGTTGTTTGTCCAGGCTCCGTTGCAGTCATGTGTTGGGCGGTAGTGTGTCTGTGTGTTTGCCATGTGTTCTTATTGCCAGTACATCTGTGGGAGGTGTAGTTGACACATGTTCCTCTTTGCAGGGACACCCATCCTGGTGTTTGTGTCATGCATCTGCACTTGGCACGTGCCATATGTCCTGTACTATTCCCACAGTCGTGTATGCCTTCATGCACTACTACTGCGTGTTACTGGCTGTGTGTATGTGGTACACATGGACATTGTGATGTTTGTCTTGACCTATTCCAATGCTAGAACGTAAACATCTGTCAATTAAGTATTTTAAATCAAACTGTAACACTCATTTGTATTTTCAACATGACACTTATTGACACAGGAAGCTGGGATTAATAACATTTTATTACTGTGCAGCAGGAGGCAAAGGAGTATGCAGTCAAAGTTTAGACATCTGTTCAACTCTATACATGTTACATCTGTATGAGCATTCTGTATACTATCATCTTTTACACACATTAATGATGTTGTCAGTCACAAGGCATTTACATTGCTAGAGTACAGAACATTGTATTCCTACAACAGTGCTCAGGTAATACTTATTACATGTTTTCCCACGGGGATAGCCCAACCTTGCGAGCCACATATTCAGTTAGACTGTACTTTGGTAAGTTCTGCTCTGACACGGTTCCAACACTGTTCATATTCAGTCCTCACTCCGTGTCCTACTAGGTTCCTGTGTCTCTCTGCTGAGCAGCTGTACTCTGTGTTACAGCTCAAAGCCTATCCTCCTCAGTAGAAGGATGACAGATATACCTGTACATACATGTATTATTCTGTAACCGAGCAGATGACTAATGCTGACTGACATACACCTGCTGCAGTGGTTACTGCTAGGGTTAGGGTTCAATCACACTGCAGCTACACTACAAGCAATTACATGCATGAGAAGCTGTACTGCTATATTGTCAGGTAGAATAATATGCATTATACACTATTAGCTTCTAAAGTTGCACGTCATATTATGTTTAAATATGTATTTTGCTAACATTCTCCCTCCTTTGATTGCTTCTACTCTATCCAGAGACATATACAACATTATTTCATTCCCTGGCGTCTTCCTCTGTGGAACGTTTAACTAGGCAAGTAATTTGATGTACATTGCAAGTAGGATTGCATTTTCTATTGACAAATACCACTACAGGTCTTGATACATAGTGTCGGGTACAGGTATGTTGCCAGAGTCCTGACTAATACTTACATGCACAGTTCTGCGCACTAGACACATGCTCCCAATATGGGCAGAACAACACAAATGGCAATCATGATATTCAGTATGACTGACCCCATCCACCCAATGGTTTGTGGAAATGGTTCGGCAGTGGGTTTGGGCCTGGTTCCGCCATGGATGACACCTGCTATATTACCTGTAGGTGGGCGTTGCTTTTGGTCTCTTCATGTGGTAGTTGGACACAGCGATCTTCTTCAGTAAGCGCGCACATACCAATTCTCAGCGCCACGGTGCAGTCGTGCACTATTACATTTTGTGACACAACAGTTCTCATTGCATCCAGTTCATCAGTCACATGTTCAGGAGGCGGGTACTCACATTCATCCTTCCTCCAACAGTTTTGATAACTTCCTCTGTTCCTGATTGATTTCACTACTCCAGAAGCTGGGGTGTTCCAGCCCAGGTTGTGACACTGTCACTGAAGTCCATATGAATCGGTATTCCTTTATCTCTTGCAGAGGACTGACATGTCAGAACAGCTTCCATTTCACCCACTGGATTAGTAGGTTTCTCGACTGTGTTCCCAGTTCTTGAGCTATATGTGTTATAGTTCGTTTCGCACCCACAGGCAATTGTACAGTATGTCATGTGACTGGAGCCAGATAACCCAAATGACAACTGCGCGACCAATTCCCAGGTAACCATTGCTATGCTTATTTCCCACAAACAACATAACTATATTCTACTTTATTACTGATGCGGGTTACCTCTGCATGTAACAAATTCCTGTCTCTAACAGAGGAATGTTTATACAATTCAGGATGTTTCTGCACATCCTTCAACATTGTTCTCATGATGTTTCAATACGAATTAGGAATGGTGCTACAAGTTGTACTGTGATCTTTGGCTGTTATATGACATTCGTAAGACACAGTTATGTTACAAATACTCCCACCAACTGAAACTGTACCATGTTTATGATAACATACAATTCCTTTTTGTGTAACAGGTAAGTACATTGCCACATTGTCCTGTGATCTCACAGAACCTGTATCAAAGAGTAGATATTCACAAGTCTCAATCTATCCCCAAGGGGACAACATGCATCGGAAGTCCTCCATATGATGTAGGTATGGCAGTACAAACACAGCAATTTAAAGTGTTCCTAGTCTCTATATGCCACCGCATCATGCCTAGGTATCTGTTGAAGTGTGGAAGACACTCTGTGACCAGTTGATCACGTATCAGTATTTGTATCCGTGTAGTTATATGCAGGTAAGGTCCCAGAGATTGTGACGTAAACACAAACATGGTTAATAGGTGTATAATCATTAGGACAGCAAACATAAATGTCTTTGGGGTTGCTTTGTATTGTTATATAGTCTTCGCCGTGTGATTCGGGCTCTTTGGTATATCAGCTACAAGATGTCAATCAGACTTGATATCCTTTACCAGTTTGAGAAATGTGAGGTGGACCCAGGGCGACCTCTCTGCAAACTTTACTGCGGTGGCGTTGCCAACAGTACCGGTACAGACATTCGCACTGTCCACTTGGCAATACTGTTCTTTGGATAACAGTGACATACACACAGGATACTGGTGTCAGCTATGCTTCCGTCTTCGTTTGCTCTTATCTGTAACAGACTTTAACTGAAGAACAGTGTTACTAGTTAACAATCCTCTCATGTCACCTACTACTGAGTCATCGACCTCCGGCTCTGCAGGCATGACAGCTTTCCACTCTGGCACATGATATGCCATTCCACATACTACTTGAAGTGGGTGCAGCACTTTACATTTGGAACTGTTGTCATGCTCAGCAATGCTAGAGGTAGACAGCTGATGTAACTTCGTCTGGATGTCACCCAGCAAACTCCTCTACTTATTTCTCGGGATCCCATTCTCTGGCGGCAGCAGTCGTGCTGAGTGTGGGTTGTACATGCAATTGACATTCATGGTATCTGAAGTAATCCCCAGGTAGCGTGATTGTCTGGTTAACTACATGTGTTCTACTGTCACTGTAGCTTCTTTACAGCATGCCAGATCTAGGGATACTTAATTTTACTGGCACCTTTGCCACTGCTGCTGCATCCGGATTACTGGTTGGGAATGCTTCTACCCATTTTGATTATATATATGTGTAATCGCTGAACAGTATTTGTTCCCTTCACATTTATGCAAATGTATGAGTTCCATACAAATAGTACAGAGCGGTTAGGGTGGTGTAGGTAAACTCACTCCCTTCGGTTTAAATACTCCCTGTGCATGATATCTCGGCAAGCGTGACACGCTGCTCATGAGGTTTGTATGTGGTTCGTCATTCCGTATGTTAGGGGTATTCTGTTAACCAAATGTACCATCCCCCCTGTTGAGACATGTCTCTACCCGTGGCTCCACAAAGCCGCATATCTGAATATCTTAGACGTTAATATTGGCTTTATCACTGTGGATATGTGCAGTCCGTGTTCAAGGATTGCTCCTCGTCATAACCACGTCGGCTTTTCTGCTTTTGTAGTTGCTGTTTGCATTGTTTGTACAGTTTCTACATCTAAACAGTCTGAGGTTTGTCATTCCTCATTCACACAGACACTTTCCAACTGTGGCGCTGCTTGTTTTGCAGGTGCATGAGCTCATGCCTCACCTTTCCTACTGTTATCCTGTTGCTTTCTATGCCCTGCACATTTACAATTACCTACTTCAGTGGGTAACTGCATGTAGTCTAATGCATTCAGGTTCGTATGCGCATGATTAATCGGTTTACCGGTGGATGTTATCATTCCCCTATTCTTCCACTGCTGCTCATAAACATGCACTGCACAGACAACAGACTGACTATCGGGACATATGTCCACACATCATTATTCGCTACAGTACAGGCGCGTGTTAAAGCTATCTATTCTGCTGCTTGAGCAGACACGTTATGCTGCAGGGTTTGGCCGTCTACAGTGTCATTATCAATAACTACTGCATAAACTACTTCATTCGTTCCTGTAGGGCTCTGTCTACATGATCCGTACACATTAACTGTCACCTCTGCATCATCTAAGGGTATATCAGTGTTATCATGTCTGTGTGTAGTTATTTAATCCATTTCGTATAGGCAACTGTGTGGTGTGCCATACACAGGTGTCAGGCGTGGCGTTGATAGGTTTCATGTTGTACAGCGTTCAATCACCATGTGAGGTTGACTCAGTGGTATGGTCAGACATGACATATGTGTAGCACGAGTCAGGAATTCTATCTTCTCTTGCAGCAGATTGATCGCAACTGCATGACACATTCTCACAGTGAGAGGGTGGTCTAGTAACATTACGGCTGGGGCCTGTACTGCCATGGGTGCTACAACAACTGCCTGTACACAATGTGGCACTGACCATGCCACAGTGTCCAACTGCAATGAGTAGTCAGCTATTTAGCGTTGCTTACTTCCCTGCTGTTGCATCAAGACTGTCGTCATATATCTCCGCTTACAATCTACGGTCTGACAACATGTGTTATGATTATTCACGAGACCTACTACAGCTGTTGAGGCTATCAATCGTTCTAGTCTGCATAACGCTGTTTCTGCTACTGTAATCCGATTGTACTATGTGTTGTGCTGCCATAGGTGTATTACAGGTTAAGGCAAACAATACAGCGGATTGCACAGCATTGTTTGGTATCCAGATTTAACATGTGTTAGTCGGCCCAGACACGACATCATTCCCTTCTTGTTAGTTGGCTTGGGTGGTTATTATATTGCTACCTTCCTATCGTCATGTGATGTTCTACCCTACTTGGATACCAGATATGCCAGGTAATTGACCTGTATTCTCTGTAGTTGCAATTTATGCTTGCTTACTTTATGTCCCTGTTCTGCTGATTATCTCAATAATGCTATTGTATCTTCCTAAAATTGCTGCTGGGTAGGGGCCGCAAGCAGAATATCATCGAATTAAAGTGGAGCTTGAGTGGCCCGGGTGGAGTTGACACGGAATGTAGCTAGCCATCCCTGTGAGAATATCGTTGTACTTTCACAGTAGCCCCGCGATAGGCGGGTATGGCTGTATCTGTCACCCTGACTGTACAAGCAAAGCAATACGGACTATGTGGATGTATAGGTATTGCAAAGTAAACATAGCTTATATGTACCACGGTAAGATACTTCTGTGGCATGTTCATTGCATTGAATATAGTGTGTGGGTCTGGCACCAACGCTACCCTAAGTATTCTTACATGATTTACAGCTTATACATACTGTACCATCCGCCATTCCCCTTTTGGTTTCGGTCAGGGGATACAGGGGTATTGCATGGTGAATAGCGATTACTTTGTGGATGGGAATTCCCTGTATGACTTTGCAGATATCTTCTGGTGTCCACGGTCTATACGCTACGGGGGTTGGGTCCTGGCCTTCCTGTCCTGCCTGATGGTTCGGTACTTCAATTAATTGACAGATATCCTCACTCTGTTGTAGTACTGTGTTCTTACTCGGGTGTCCCTAGGTATGTTACGTGTTCAGGATGTGGTTTCAATAGCTTCTATTACATTTGTTCGTTATGCTACCTCTGTTGCCACAGGATAGCGTGTGGGGACTAGCCTGCCCTCCCGCTTAATATCCTGCATGTGGTATCTGCAGTGGTAGGGTGTTGTGGGGGCGTCGGTACTACTGCATTATGATCTTCTCTGTGTGCGTGTGATGCTTAGCCATTTGTAGTGTTCTATCCCCTTTGGTACACTCCCTCGGTCCACCGATGTGCATAGCGGATACCCAATTGTCGCTGTTTTGTCGCCTGCACATCTTAGGGCTGCCACCTTTTCCAATGCACAATGTGGGACATTAGTGTTGGAGCGTGTAATTTGCCTGGAAAATGCATGCCCACGGCCAGTACATAGGACAGGTATTCACGTTTTGCCAGGTGGCGACCGATTGTTGTAGCATTTCAGTTGCTTATTCTGTTTATTATTATATTTTGCTGTTCCACATACAAATTAACTCTTTTATGCTACCATTTTGATATATATCTGGGAAATGTTTGTCCTGAGATATCAGGACATTTGACATGTGTTCGGTTTATTTACAGGACACGGCTGGCCAGAGAGGGCATATCCCTCTCAGGGTGGAACAGGTGTTTACCTTGGAACATATGCATCAAATTTTCAGCGATTACAATGTTTCAGTAACGGTATGTTGCCTAATATACCATCAATGTCATATTTATTACCCCATTTTGCTGCGTAACTCACATTATGTGCTCTCTGCGATTGCATATTCTTCACGTCACCCGTCAAATGCGGATCACATGATCTGTTGCTTCAATAATCTCCCATATCCTCTACCACGACTGCTCGTACCCTTCTGTCATAACACGTGTGTCTCCTTCCCTGTATCCACTGTAGTGTCTACATTCACTATTTACTCTGCTGTGTGTTCCCCTGACCTATGTTCAGATTTAACAGTATGTGGGTAGGTCTTGACCCGATATCACTACTGTTAACAGAAACACAATGTAGTCTGGTCCCTGATCTACAATAGACACAAAAGGCAGACACTCCTTACCTGGGCCTCCTGTTTAAGGCTGCACGTTTTCTTCTTGGGATCCAGTTTTCCGCTTTTCAGCCACAGATCAGACAGTAAACAGCCTCTTTACACACAACAATTCAGTCGGAGGTCTTTTCATTCAAGAAGAACCATTTATGCATATTCTCCAGCGTACATGTCTAACCAGCCATGCACTCTGACCTGTAGCTTACCAAGGGAATTCGGATTACAAGGATCACGATGTGAAATAAGTTGTTACAACCAGACTGTAGTTATCAGTAGGCTTTTCTAAGTGACAGCCGATAACACAGGAGGCTCGGGTTCGGACAGTTTTAGTAGTGTACACAGGCAGGCTAAATAATGTACAGTCCAAGTATGAGAGTTTTGTCTGACTCTATACAGTAAGCAGTTTCTTTATATAGTGTTTACAATCAGCATTTGCCCAACTTACTGGCGTGGTCGGTCACAGGGCATTTCCATCACTATGGTCCGCAATAGTCTATACATACGTGGGTGCTGGGCTCGTGCTTTTAAATTGTTTTCTCATGGGAATAACACAGCCTTGCAAGGCACCTTGTACATTACAGTATCCTTTTGTGATTGTAGCTGTTTCAAGGACCCTAGACTGTTACGATACAGTGGACAGTTAATTTCTTGATCGTTGCTTTGTCTGTCTGGTAGGGAGTTGTACTGCTATCTTCCATTGAGCTCACAAGGCCATCCTCCTCTGGGGAAGGAGTGCTGTTATGCATGTACATACATTTATTGTTCTGTAACCCAGCAAATAATTAATGATGACAGACATGAGCCTGCTGTCCTGCTTACTGCCAGGTTCAGAATTCCATCACAGTACAGCTTAGCTTCACCAATTACATGCAGGCTTAGTTCTGCTGCCATATTATGCGGTACGGTACAATTCAATACATTATATAGTATTTGAGTGTAAACTGGAACTTCATATGTGTTTCTATATATTTCTGAACAACATCCATCCAGCCATATGCATGTTGTTCCATCCTTTACCTTGACCGTGTGTATTTGTCCGTCCAGCCACGCTAATCTCCACATGTGATGTCCCAGTTTCCCCTTCTTTGCCTGTAGCACCCTGTTAGGATGTCCTGTGTGTTAGGCACCTGTTCCGCTATATGTGATCGACTTCACTGCAAAGATAATCGTCGATGCGGTGGTCCAACGACCCGACTTGTCCACATGTGTACACTTATGTGCACCGTGTCGTATGCAAACCTAGATGGTTTGGGCGGGTACATACTACTTGCGGGATGTACACATTCTGCTGACACATTCACATGCAGCCATTTACATATCTCTACCTGCGGTGGGTTGCTGACATGTGGGATACGTATTTGCCCGCGTGGCATTGCCTAACACAAACATCTTACCACAGTTCAGGTATGCACATTGTGTGTGGTTGTATAGCTGCACACGGATGCTAGCAGGTTTGGGTGCAGGGGTATACATGGGTGTGACTGACATGTACAATGAGGCTATTGTGTAGTACATCCGAATGCATGGGTTCTGCTTCTGGATATTACACTTCATCATACACCATCCAGTGTATGCAACAGAGATGTTGCTGGGTCTGGGATATGTTGCTATGCACATGTTTGCCTGTGTTTGGGGTATCTTGCTTCCTTACTGTTGTTATGTCGGCACAGCTACCCGGCTATGTACTGTCACTACTGCTTGTGACCATTATGGTTGGCACCTTTTCCAATGCCCATAGTGGGGCATGTTATGTGGACACTTCGAAATTTGCAGGACTACACATACCCAGGGCTAGTGCAGTAGACAGAACTTCACTTGTTTGCCATACTATGAGCCTATTCTGTTAGCGTTTGGGTTCCTTATTTATTTTCTTATGCCATGTCTGTGTTCCATACCGTAATGTATATGTTTTATGCTACTATTTACATGTATATTGCGGGAATTTGCGTGGCAGGGGATTGCAGGTCATTTTCCATTTTCACGATTGTTGCAGGGACACGACTGTCCAATCAGGGACTGTCCATGGCACTTTGGGACAGCAGGTAACCCTGGTGACCATGCCCATGTCGCTGCTGGGGTTTCCACCTTTTCCATTTTCCGATCTGGGATATTTCCGGGACTCACATCTGCCTTTACAGGCCGACACATACAACCGGTCACTATATAGCATAGAAATTCACTTGTTTGCCTAAATAATTTGCTTATTATTGTGGCAATTTCCTTGCTTATTCTGTTTATTGTGTCATTTCGGTATTTCTGTTACAGAAATAACCAATTCATGCTACCATTACATTACATACGGGATATCATTGTGTCCTACAATCGTAGCACATCAGCCATTTCTATCGTTTTTAGGGACACAACTGTCCATGGAGAGACTGCCCCAAACAAAGTGGGACAGGTGGTGACCTTAGTCGCTGCTCCTATGTCGGTGCGGCGCTGACATCTTGACTGTACACCTTCTCTGAGTGTAAACACTGACAGTGCATTGCGGGACGGAGGCGGTCTTATCGTATCCTTTGCTCCTTGAGCGGGTACACTTATGCCTTGGTGGCTTCTATTTGCTTCTCCGTTAATTTGGAGCAGGGGACTATGTTGCGTACTGTACGTGCGTTTCATTCTGCACGGGACCTGGCTGCTGCCATTACTATTGTGGGCGGACCGTGGCTGTCAGCACATTAGGTTGCTCACCTCATGCCGGCTTAGACACGCCTCCAGACGCATCCTACCTGGGCTCGCTCACGTACACTACGCACGTGTCTGTGATTCCGGTGCACTCTCATTAATATGTATATGGCGCTACTGCGCCGGATATTCCATGCACCGCCGGCGCAGGCCTTACGCCGGCCTTGCGCCGAGCTTCATGAATCCCGGGGATTGTATAAAAAGAAATGGTAAATACAATTAATAAACCCATGTAGTAGCACTGTAATATTAAGGCACTGTATAACAAAAGAATGGTAAATACAAATAATAAACGCATGTAGTAGCACTCTAATATTAAGGCACTGTATACAAAAGAATGATAAATACAATTAATAAACACATGTAGTAGCACTCTAATATTAAGGCACTGTGTCACAAAAGAATGGTAAATACAATTAATAAACACATGTAGTAGCACTCTAATATTAAGGCACTGTATAACAAAAAAATGGTAAATACAAATAATAAACGCATGTAGTACTACTCTAATATTAAGGCACTGTATATAAAAAGATTGGTAAATACAATTAATAAACGTATGTAGTAGCACTCTAATATTAAGACACTGTATAACAAAAGAATGGTAAATACAATTAATAATGCATGTAGTACCACTCTAATATTAAGGCACTGTAAAACAAAAGATTGATAAATACAATTAATAAACACATGTAGTAGCACTCTAATAGTAAGGCACTGTATAACAAAAGAATGGTACATACAATTAAAAAATCCATGTAGTAGCACTCTAATATTAAGTGTATTACAAATGAATGGTAAATACAATTAATAAACCCGTGTAGTAGCACACTAATATTAAGGCACTGTGTAACAAATGAATGGTAAATACAATTAATAAATGCATGTAGTAGCGCTGTATTATTAAGGCACTGTATAACAAAATAATGGTAAATACAACTATCAAACACATGTAGTAGCACTCCAATATTAAGGCACTGTGTAACAAAAGAATGGTAAATACAATTAATAAACTTATGTAGTAGCACTCTAATATTAAGGTACTGTATAACAAAAGAATGGTAAATACAATTAAAAAAAACACTTGTAGTAGCTCTCTAATCTTAAGGACCTGTATAAAAAAAATGGTAAAGATAATTAATAAATGCATGCAGTACCACTCTAATATTAAGGCACTGTTTAACAAAAGATTGGTAAATAGAATTAATAAACGCATGTAGTAGCACTCTAATATTAAGGCACTGTATAACAAAAGAATGGTAAATACAATTAAAAAACCCATGTAGTAGCACTCTAATATTAAGGCACTGTATAACAAAAGATTTGTAAATACAATTAATAAACGCATGTAGTAGCACTGTAATAATAACGCACTGTATAACAAAAGAATGGTAAATACAATTACTAAACCCATGTAGTAGCACTCTAATATTAAAACACTGTATAACAAAAGAATGGTAAATACAATTATTAAACGCATGTAGTACCACTCTAATACTAAGGCACTGTATAACAAAAGATTGGTAAATACAATTAATAAACGCTTGTAGTAGCACTCTAATATTAAGGCACTGTATAACAAAAGAATGGTAAATATGATTAACAAACCCATGTAGTAGCATTTTAATATTAAGGCACTGTATTACAAAAGAATGGTAAATACAATTAACAAACCCATGTAGTAGCACTCTAATATTAAGGCACTGTATAACAAGAGAATGGTAAATACAATTAATAAACCCGCGTAGTAGCACTCTCATATTAAAGCACTGTATAACAAAAGAATGGTAAATTAATAAACCTATGTAGTAGCACTCTAATACTAAGGCACTGGATAACAAAAGAATGGTAAATACAATTAATAAACCCATGTAGTACCACTCTAATATTAAGGCACTGTATAACAAAAGAATGTAAATACAATTACTAAACACATGTAGTAGCACTCTAATATTAAGGCACTGTATAACAAAAGAATGGTAAATACAATAAATAAACCCATTTAGTAGCACTCTCATATTAAGGCACTGTATAAAGAAAGAAAGGTAGATACAATTAATAAACCCATGTAGTAGCACTCTAATATTAAGGGACTGTATAACAAAAGAATGGTAAATACAATTAATAACGCAAGTAGTACTACTCTAATATTAAGTCACTGTATAACAAAAGAATGGTAAATACAATTAATAAACGCATGTAGTAGCACTCTAATATTAAGGCACTGTATAACAAAAGAATGGTAAATACAATTAATAAACACATGTAGTACCACTCTAATATTAAGGTACTGTATAACAAAAGATTGGTGAATATAATTAATAAATGCATGTAGCAGCACTCTAATATTAAGGCACTGTATAACAAAAAAATGGTAGATACAATTAATAAACCCATGTAGTAGCACTCTTATATTAAGGCACTGTTTAACAAAAGAAGGGCAAATACAATTGATAAACACTTGTAGTAGCACTCTAATATTAAGGCACTGTATTACAAAAGAATGGTAAATACAATTAATAAACGCATGAAGTGGCACTCTAGTATTAAGGCACTGTATTACAAATGAATGGTAAATACAATTAATAAACCCATGTAGTAGCACTCTAATATTAAGGCACTGTATAACAAATGAATGGTAAATACAATTAATAAGTGCATGTAGTAGCAATGTAATATTAAGGCACTGTATAACATAATAATGGTAAATACAACTATCAAACCCATGTAGTAGCACTCTAATATTAAGGCACTGTATTACAAAAGAATGGTAAATACAATTAATAAACTTATGTAGTAGCACGCTAATATAAAGGCACTGTATAAAAAAAAGAATGTTAAATACAATTAATCAACCCATGTAGTAGCACTCTAGTATTAAGGTACTGTATAACAAAAGAATGGTAAATACAATTAATAAACGTTTGTAGTAGCTCTCTAATATTAAGGCCCTGTATAAAAAAGAACGGTAAATACAATTAATAAACGCATGTAGTACCACTCTAATATTAAGGCACTGTATAAAAAAAGATTGGTAAATACAATTAATAAACGCATGTAGTAGCACTCTAATATTAAGGCACCGTACAACAAAAGAATGGTAAATACAATTAATACACACATGTAGTAGCACTCTAATATTAAGGCACTGTATAACAAAAGAATGGTAAATACAATTAATAAACCCATGTAGTAGCACTCTAATATTAAGGTAATGTATAACAAAAGAATGGTAAATACAATTAATAAACCCATGTAGTAGCACTCTAATATTAAGGCACTGTATAACAAAAGAATGGTCAATACAATTAATAAACCCATGTAGTAGCACTCTAATATTAAGACACTGTATAAAAAGAAATGGTAAATACAATTAATAAACCCATGTAGTAGCACTGTAATATTAAGGCACTGTATAACAAAAGAATGGTAAATACAAATAATAAACGCATGTAGTAGCACTCTAATATTAAGGCACTGTATACAAAAGAATGATAAATACAATTAATAAACACATGTAGTAGCACTCTAATATTAAGGCACTGTGTCACAAAAGAATGGTAAATACAATTAATAAACACATGTAGTAGCACTCTAATATTAAGGCACTGTATAACAAAAAAATGGTAAATACAAATAATAAACGCATGTAGTACTACTCTAATATTAAGGCACTGTATATAAAAAGATTGGTAAATACAATTAATAAACGCATGTAGTAGCACTCTAATATTAAGACACTGTATAACAAAAGAATGGTAAATACAATTAATAAATGCATGTAGTACCACTCTAATATATAAGGCACTGTAAAACAAAAGATTGATAAATACAATTAATAAACGCATGTAGTAGCACTCTAATAGTAAGGCACTGTATAACAAAAGAATGGTACATACAATTAATAAATCCATGTAGTAGCACTCTAATATTAAGTGTATTACAAATGAATGGTAAATACAATTAATAAACCCGTGTAGTAGCACACTAATATTAAGGCACTGTGTTACAAATGAATGGTAAATACAATTAATAAATGCATGTAGTAGCACTGTAATATTAAGGCACTGTATAACAAAATAATGGTAAATACAACTATCAAACACATGTAGTAGCACTCCAATATTAAGGCACTGTGTAACAAAAGAATGGTAAATACAATTAATAAACTTATGTAGTAGCACTCTAATATTAAGGTACTGTATAACTAAAGAATGGTAAATACAATTAAAAAAACGCTTGTAGTAGCTCTCTAATATTAAGGACCTGTATAAAAAAAAATGGTAAATATAATTAATAAACGCATGCAGTACCACTCTAATATTAAGGCACTGTTTAACAAAAGATTGGTAAATAGAATTAATAAACGCATGTAGTAGCACTCTAATATTAAAGCACCGTACAACAAAAGAATGTTAAATGCAATTAATACACACATGTAGTAGCACTCTAATATTAAGGCACTGTATAACAAAAAATGGTAAATACAATTAAAAAAACGCTTGTAGTAGCTCTCTAATATTAAGGACCTGTATAAAAAAAAATGGTAAATACAATTAATAAACCCATGTAGTAGCACTCTAATATTAAGGCACTGTATAACAAAAGAATGGTAAATACAATTAATAAACGCATGTAGTACCACTCTAATATTAAGGTACTGTATAACAAAAGACTGGTAAATACAATTAATAAATGCATGTAGTAGCACTCTAATATTAAGGCACTGTATAACAAAAGAATGGTAGATACAATTAATCAACCCATGTAGTAGCATTCTTATATTAAGGCACTGTTTAACAAAAGATGGAAAATACAATTAATAAACACTTGTAGTAGCACTCTAATATTAAGGCACTGTATTACAAATAGATGGTAAATACAATTAATAAACCCATGTAGTAGCACTCTAATATTAAGGCACTGTATAACAAAATAATGGTAAATACAACAATCAAACCCATGTAGTAGCACTCCAATATTAAGGCACTCTGTAACAAAATAACGGTAAACACAATTAACATACCCATATAGTAGCACTCTAATAATAAAGCACTGTATTGCAAAAGAATTGTAAATACAATTAATAAACTTATGTAGTAGCACGCTAAAATAAAGGCACTGTATAAAAAAAAGAATGTTAAATACAGTTAATAAACCCACGTAGTAGCACTCTAATATTAAGGTACTGTATAACAAAAGAATGGTAAATGCAATTAATAAACGCTTGTAGCAGCTCTCTAATATTAAGGCCCTGTATAAAAAAGACTGGCCAATACAATTAATAAACGCATGTAGTACCACTCTAATATTAAGGCACTGTATAAAAAAGATGGTAAATACAATTAATAAACGCATGTAGTAGCACTCTAATATTAAACCGTACAACAAAAGAATGGTAAATACAATTAATACACACATGTAGTAGCACTCTAATATTAAGGCACTGTATAACAAAAGAATGCTAAATACAATTAATAAACCTATGTAGGAGCACTCTAATATTAAGGCACTGTATAAAAAAAGAATGGTAAATACAATTAATAAACCCATGTAGTAGCACTCTAATATTAAGGCACTGTATAACAAAAGAATGGTAAATACAATTAATAAACCCATGTAGTAGCACTCTAATATTAAGGCACTGTATAACAAAAGAATGTTAAATACAATTAATAAACCCATGTAGTAGCACTCTAATATTAAGGCACTGTATAACAAAAGAATGGTAAATGCAATTAATAACGCA
>NC_056733.1:360254079-360270445 GCF_019279795.1 Protopterus annectens | reverse complement strand
TAATCCCCTGTAATTCCTATTACCTCTTCCCCATATCTCTTTCTCTCTCTTATTTTATCATAAGTTTAAATTCTATTTTCATTTTATCCTACTTCTCAGCTATCCTTAATGAAGAAATCTGTAGCTTCTTTAAAAACTCTTGAATCATTTCCACTACCGATTCCTTAAATTCCTCATTTTTTAAATAGGTAAGTAGGAAAGCGACAGTGTCTCATTTTTACTTGATTACCCTGTATCTTTATCTTAATGTTTTTTGGTGCATGATCTGAAATAGTTGTTGGATATATTTCAAAGTTTTCAATTAAATGCTTATGCTCCTATGAAATTAATTTCTTTTCAGTCTAACCCAGTTAATGTACCTTTGAGAATAATATGTAAATTCTCTCTGGGTTCCTCTCTTTCCCTCCCGATATTCTTTACATATTCTTTGAAATCTACCCTCCTTTGTTATATTCCCTTCTGGAGTCCTAGGTACATCTTCACTGTGCATATCAATTTCAGTTCCCCACTCAAGAATAATATTTCAGCAAGCTAATTATCTCTCCATGATTTCTGCGGCACATCCTTAATATTAGTTTTTAGATGGAATATATAAATGCATGCCAGTGTAATACTCATTCACTGACACTAACTTGTGACCACAGATCTACAATTGTTGTCTTTCTCCTCCTTTATCACTAATAGGGCCTCTCTGATCGGTATTATTACCTCTTTTTTTCTCTTTGTACACATTATTCTGCTGAATAATCATTCTGAAACAGGGTGTAGCCAGAAAATTTACATTTTGTACTCAAACCTAATATTGTTTACTACCACTTACCTATAATTGTAAAAATGTACTCATTCCTCTAAATGCTACCCCCAATACATATAGGAAGGTGACTCATTATTTTCAATTACCATTTATTCCCATAAAAACCTATTTTTTATTGGCATACTCATTTCACACAGAGCATTCTTTTGCTCTTCCTCTTTACTTTTAATATTTGTTTTGCACAGTTCAAAACATTCTGTGCTTTTTGGGTGTTAAGTTTCAAGAGGTCTCAGAAAAAAATTTACTCATTTGGGAACAATGAGGCATATCTAGCTGCCTTGTTCTGAAGCCTTTATTTGGCTCCCACATCCTCATTGTAGTATCTGTGTGTGTCTCCTGTAATATTACTTTCATCACACCTACACTTTTTAAAATAATTTATTAATGTTTGCTTTTGTCTGTACATACATTTGGTTGCATATTCAGCGGAAATAAGGTAGGCAAAGCAGTTTATTCTGATCACGATGCTGTGCTTTCTTACATGCTACATGTCATTTTTAATACTTGTTTTACATCCTGTAAAATTACATGCACACAGTATTTTTATTTTGTTATTTTATTTCTTTAATTACCTTTGATTTCGGGAAAACCCTATAAGTAGGAGCACATTTTCAGCTAAAGCCCGAATTGGAAAAGCTCCTAAGTGTAAAGCATTTTGGAACAATAATTTTAAAGTCTTTAAAATAATTAAAAACTACAGTTTTATTAAATTTTACCAAACTGGACGCAGCATGACTTATTAGTTTAAGAATAGATACATACTTTATATGACACTGGTTTAATTGTTAGAGAAGTTTTAGCCAGTTTATAGAAAAATTAAAGTTAAGTTAATATAATACAAACAGAATTCTAATACTAAGTAAGAGAAAAAGCGGGCTTATGGGATATTTAGATAAGCCAGGGAGAGAAATTGATAGAAGTAAGGAGTGAGTGAGGAAAGGGAGGGAAATGGGGAGATATAGGGTATGACAGAGTATTTGTTGTTTGTTTTAGGGATATAGTATCCTGGTATTGAGGCAAGAACAGAGCCAACTTGTTTGGCTAATAGGTCTTTCAGAATGGTAGGTGCAAGTTTAGCTTTTAGTCAGCATGTCAATGAGAAAGTTTTGGATCTATTAACATCCTTAGTTTTTTGATAGAGTTTTTCTCATACTATTTGTATATGCAGGTCAAATTTAGGATTATCATCACTATCATCCCTAATAATTTGATATGAAGTGAGAAAAGCACCGCTGGTTGTGTTGTGAGAGGACTTTTGTTTGCATTTTCATGGGAGAGGTTGGGAAAAAAGTATTTTTTGGGTTCAGCATGAGTGACAAAGTATGTTTCAGTGTCTGTTAAAACTTTCTGAGTAATGTTTTGGAAATGTACCTTGTCAGATATGCAAATGATGTGGACTCATCTGTATTAGAGGCACTGTGTACAGGTGTGTGGAAGGTGCATTCACATGGGACTTTCCTGCTCTCTAGTTTCTGCCTTTCCGAAGACATCTGATAGGTGGACTGGTTCATTGGGTATTGTGTCTATATGTGATATGAAAAAGGGCCTGCTTAATCTAACTCTGTTTCTCCAACTTGCGCTGGTCATGGATACTTAAGGGCTGTGACTCCTGCAGCTGATAGAAGCAGGGGGCTAGTCCTCTTTCACCAAAATTACATATTTATTATTGTAACGTATAAAATAAATACATCATCAGTCATGCAATATGTACACTCTTTGTTTCATTTTGCTTTATTTTTATAATGGGTTTGAAGATAAATTTATCAGGATGTATTCCTGTTTTCTTGACAACATTTCAAATGTTGAAGCTCTTATTTTCTATGAGTATTGAACAAAGGGCTGGGAATATACAGTTATTGGGATTGTATATGAGGCATCCTTAAAGATTCTATCCAAGTCGTTTTACACATACTATTGTTTATCTTTTTTGGTACATTTTCAATCTTGTCGTATCTGTCATTATGCATTCAGTAAATGCACATTTGCTGAGTTGGTTGTGCATCTATGAATGTTTCTCCCAGTGAGTAGATAACATGTGGCTAGACATTTAAGGAAATACGGAGCATAATGGGAAGAGCAAGGGCAAAATAGCAGGCTAAGTGAGAAATAAAGGGCAGTGAACAGACTGAGTGGAAAGAAGGATGACTAGGAAGATAGGGGAAATAGTGAGGCCTTCTTCACATCAAAACAGACTTATTGCAGGGAATAATAACTAAATAAGAACGGAAAAGGGAAATAAAGGCAAAAACAAGTAATGAATGCTGAATGTAGTAGTAGGAAGTAAATAGGAGAAAATCAGAAATGTAAAGAAAGAAAAGAAGAGATGTATGTTTATAAGATGAAGGGAATGAAAGTAGGTACAGAAGTACATTAAATGAGGAAGTTTAGGTTTATCTGCCAGAGAAGGAGGGATGGGGTAGATTTTAAATTCTATTAATCACAGACTAGCTCCTACCAAGAAACAGTAACCCATATTTCCCCTCTTTGATCCCCTCACTTAGCAGAGAGTATTGTTTTGGTACAATCAGTGAGGATTCCAAACATTGTGTTTTGTTTCATGTGTGGATTATTGGTACATGTTTTCACGTGCCTGTTGTTCCATATCAACTATCATGTTTAAAGGCAGAACACGATATTTTCTAGTGTTGGCTGCGGCTTCATGTCTGCCAATCTTTAAGCCACCTGGTCTTTAACCCACTCAATCACCCACTATTAGGGTCTCAGCATTAGGGCAAGAGACAGCCAAATTGCTTCAGGTACAGTCATGGAGGTTATTTGCACCTTACTAGAATGTTAGGTAGTATCATTTCTAGGAAGAGCATAACCTAATCCCTGGTTGTTTTAAATAAGCACTCCTGTCACTGGAAGACCTCCTATATTTATCGCCATGCTGGCATATAGTCACACATATGATGAGGGCTGACATCATGGTTTTGAGGACGTTTGGGACCTTGGATGTTTGTTGCTATACAAGGCTCCACTGGCTTAGTGGCAACTGACTAAGGAGTGAAACTGCTGTTCCCCTAACCACAGAATGGGATGAGCTAGTGTTGATAACTCACTGCTGTCATATGCCGCTGCCTGGCTGTTCAATGCCTAGCTACTATGAACTTGGAACATGATCTGGATTGTAAACAGGGCTTTATGCTTCTTTACCACAAGAGCTTGTTAAGCAACTTCCTCAGTGGTATATAGTGCTACTTTCCTGATAGAAAAATGCCTTTTAAACAGCTTTTAGCACCTCAAGCAGAAAAAAAAATAAGCCCAAAGATTTTGTTTTATTGGATCTGCAATGAAGTGTGTTTCATACATGGATCATCAAAGTAGTGTATTATAGCAAAGCCCTGTATTCTCTTGTGCGGTGCTGACTGAAGTTTTGTAAACTAGGACATTCCATGCTAGAGGCGCAGTCATTCACGAAAAGCTCGATCAGTAAATGACAGCTATGATAAGTTGAGGTTAAAACACCTGCCGCACCACTTTCAAAACTGGATCCAATTACTAATTTGAATAAATTTTGAGTCCCAGAATGCAGATTCCATTTAATGTGTCAGTGCTATCAATTTCATCCAGTTCATGGTATCTCATCTCTATTTAGGCGGTCTTGTGCAGCCATGTCTAATGAATACAGCGCATGAACCTTACAGATGACAACATATGAGAAGGATAGGCCTGTCATCTATCCAAGTTCACTTAAATTATTCTGACTGCCCACGACCTCCTGTATGCTCATTCTTTTCTTGCATGTTTTGTTTTAGGTAGCACAGTCTTTCCTAATGATACACATTGCCATTACTGTCTCTCTGTCAGTATGATAGAAATTATCATGTACTATTGCTTCTCATATATGTGTGTTTGGTCAAGCCATTACCATTTCTGCAACATTTTTTTTTTTTTTATCTTTTCTTTCATAATTCAGATTACAGCATACTTACTAGCATGACATGAGCTCATAACTCAGCTGCTGGATTCCTCCAGGGCAGTCTATTCAGAAGTGCTGATGGGATCATTTCAGAAATAATGAAATGATGACAGGCCACTTCACAATAGAAATACACACACATACGCACACACACACACACACACACGCACACACACACACACCTACACATGCAAACACACTGCACACACACACACACACGGGCTTTTACACACACACACACGCACTTTTAAAATCCCACGCCATTGCTACGTGAAGTTAGCATACTGAATGGCAAGCCTTTGTTGTAAGATGGGTTTGCCAGCTGGCTCAAAAACCAAACACACTATCAAAGTGGGTGACTCCATATCAACCAACCCAAAAAATTGCCACAGGAGGTGGGTGCGGGGCCCCTAATGTTGTGTGGACAACTAGATGTTTTGGGGTAAAACTAAGGGGTTGTAGCTGACCAAATTTGTGAACAACTGGAAACTGAGATTCCAAATACTGAATCTCCAAATGTTGTCAGTATGCTCCTAAGAAGCTCTGCCGTAGAATTAGGGACTGGTACATGAGTAAGCTGGACTCAAACTGAATGCAAAGGAAATGCATTATCATTCCCTTTATGGCACAAAAATGTCACTTATCACACTATCAGTGGCAGCAGCCCTAAGTACCCACTGATAGTAGAGGATCACAGAGGATCACAAGTTGACTAGATATAATTTCGTACCCGTGAACTTTCTGCTGCTTAGTAAGTAAGGCTTTCTATATAGCTACTTGATTAATAATAGTTATCACCTCAAAAGAGCAAAGGAGGTTATAACCACTCTACCTCTCTTACTAATCTAGGACCATAATTGAGTATAATGTACTCGTGCATGTACTTGCGTACAAAAACGCACCACGGCAGTTGGAGGACATAGGGTGCTTTACCGGCAAGGGAAGATCAAGGGACTCATACGTGCTAACCACACAGACTGACTAAGTCCCTGTCATATAACTCTTCTTATCATGTAGACTTCTTAGCGGACATGCCGCTTGCGGAGCAATGTGAACTGGCAATAGACTTGTGCATATCGCCAAAGTCGATGGGACTAAAGCTTCTGTTCCGGGGACACTAAATGGCAGCCTACAACTTAAATAAGGACAGCGCGGATGCGTTGTCTCCCAGCGACTGCCACATCTTTTGGAAAAGGCTGCCAATTCATGTGAGCAGGCACCTCTATGACACTGTTCGAGAAGGAACCACCGGACGGTGCGGTTGAATATGCATCTTTACTGGGGATAGGCGCCCCGCAACCTCTGGGCATGGGCGTTAAGTACCGCTAAATGCAGTCCTGGGCGTGGCCAGTGTTTCTGTAATTATTACATTTTGGATGGAAATGGCTGACTGAAATGATGGGTCCATAGCCTAAGTAATCTCCACATGGTCAATGATCAACCGCGGCAAACTTTGGACGAGAAAATAAGATCAGCTACTATTACAATGGAAACATATAACGTGGCTGGACAAGGACCCTATATTTCAAATAAGTCTACTACATTACTTGCTGAGTTGTTTGTAATTCCCGGAAATAACCCACTTATCAAAGACTGATTTTGAGCTTGTTTCCATGGTGTTTTCTTATAGCCTTATTCTTGTTCAGTATAGCCATTCAAGGAATGTTTTTTAGAAGTTTCTTTAAATGAAATTTTGTTAGAGTGCGTACCACACATTCTGTAAATAGTACCTATTTGTTTTACATCATGACATAGGCACTTTAGACTGTCTTGGCTGATTTGCATGTATTTTTGGCATACGTACTCTCAACTCAATTGGATTTCTTTTAGAGTACTTACAATTTTTCTGTCATATCATAGAACTTTTAAAAGGCTACACATATTAAGGTCTTTTTAGTGATGTGCCTTATGTAACTTACAATTCAGACCACACACTTTTGGGATTTTTGTTTTCTTCTAGGTAAACACTGTTTTATTCACTGTGTCATTTAATGCTGAGGGTTTTTCCCAGAACTGTGTAGTGTTTATCAGTTATAGAAAGGATAATACCTTCCACTCTTGTTGATGCTGTATTTACTCTTTAATGTCATTTTGTATGTATTTAAGTCTGCTCCATGTTCTTTATACTGGCTTTTAATTTCATTGTAACATTAGACATGGTTATCCCTGGTCTTTTTTTTCTTTTTCTGCTAATATGAATTGTCTCCACCTTCAATTTATTAATACTGTTCCTTAGTTTCTCTCACAAATGTATTATTTTAGCATTTTTGAATAGTTTCTAGGGCTTTCATCTAGTCATTCAGCTGTCCAAGTTCAGTCCATATCTTTCTTTTGTATCAGTTGTATTTGCATAACAGCCATCATCTGAATGGCAAATAATATTTTCTTCACAGGCCATCTGTAAGTTCCGTACTGTAAAGGATAGCCTCAGGAAATGACCCTGGGGATAACCTATTGGCTGCCATCCTTTCATCTCAAGTGGACTCCAATTACTACTACTGTCCTGTGTCTTATTGTCTGGCTAATGCTTTTGCCTGTGCATGATCTTCTTCATTTCCTGAATTTTGCCTGTGCTGGATTATGTGCTGGGCGACACATCCAGATAAGTCAAACTATTTCCTTCCATAGTGAGCTACGGTTTTTATCACAGGGGTAGGAGATTTACCTAGTTTGCTTGCCTCCTGTGTGCGTTCGGAGGCACGTTAGACCATCTTCTGTCATTAGCCATCTTAATTTTTCTCTTGCATTTTATTAAACGTATTTAGTTAGTGGCATTGGGGAATTATCCTAGGTTATCTAAAATTCTAGGTTGGAACACAATTTTCAGCACACTTGTAGCTTTTAGTTTTTCAGGATTTGGATTTTAAATTAACTTATTATACTTTGGTTTTCAGGTTGGTTTACTGGCCCATTTTCTTTTTGTGGAAGATGTTGGTTAAGATTCCTTATTCTGGATTTACAACTGACTCCTCTTTCTAAGTAGATGTAGGCAAAACAATGATTTAGCACTCTTGTTTTTTCATCTGTCCCTTTCTGACTAAATACTGTCATTTTCACCTTTGTATTCCCTACTCCTATTATATTTTCTTTATAAAACAGCTGCCTGCTACTACAGAGGAGATTTAGTTAATGGAGTTGTGCAGAAGTGATCCCCGGACACCACAGGGGCAGAAAAGCAATGTCTCCAGTCAAGGGAGAAGAAAGGGCTTTAAAATATTAAGTGAATGAATCCACTGGCTGCCTAGGGAGGCAGTGTTGTTGAAAGCACCACACTATATAAACTTTATTACAGCTCAAACACACCTTTATTTTAGAACATTGAAGACTAGAATTATTGCCTGATGCTAAGACATGGGGCAGAATATAAACAACTAATTATTACAAAGCACAAAGAGGCAAACTACAGTGGTGGCTGGTGACTAAAGCAAGGGAGACTACAGGAAGCAACTGACTGGTATGCAGTTAGGTGGAGCTGAGAATTGGGGCTATGCTAGCACATTAATGACCATTACCTGTATAAATAGCAAAATGTGTTCACTTTCATTAACGGACTACTTTGCTTGTATACCAATACATTATAATAAAATTTTATTGGCAATATAAGCCTCATCAAATGTCTGACTTGCAATCAACAAGGCCTTTGAGTGAAATGATGTCTTAGACAAAGGAATCCGTGCTTCCCTGTTGCATACTTAAGCCCTCCTGTACTTCTCAATTACCTCTCTCTATGGCTACTAGTACGACTCCACCATCCACAAAGATTTCTTCTTTCTTTTCCACACTTTGTCTAACTCTTTAACTCTTCCTGGAATAAGACAATGCTTTAAGTTGAAACCTAACTTATTATTAAATACTCTGTGTGGCAGGTTTTGAAGGATGCTTAGGGTAAACTGGGGTTCTGGAGGTTGCTAGGCCTAATCCCAGAAGTCATCAGGTTCATAGAGGGTCTGATGTGCATCTTAAACATTTTGCAAACTTTAACACGATTTAATAATGGCTAAGGCGGGAATTGCAGGAGTTAAGGAAGAAATGCTTAGTGTTTATTTTTCTTTCAGTGATATAAACTATATTGTAAGTTAAATATTTCAAAAGTTAACAAAACAGCAGTTCTGAATAAATAGAAGGCAAATGTAAAAAAGTATAAATCCTATCTAGAATAGTAGTACCTTCCTGCCCCTCTAAAGGGGATAGTTACTTTATACAAACCCCTCTCTGGGTGATTTGGATGACAGTAAGTACAAATGACCCGTGGACATATATTATACTAGCTAGGGATATGGAAGGGAAAAACAAAAAGTACATGGATATAAAACAGAGGCAGGAACATACATTTAAACTATATGAGCAAAATAGATTACGCAAAAAAAAACTCAGCAGGGCGCTTAACCACTTCTAGATGGTAGCACTGATGTGACCTTATTGAGTTAGATGGCGATATAGGCTGCGAGGTATGGAATGTTAAAAAAGATTATGGCCAACACTGCGTAATATACTGCTGCGCCTTACCCCCACGCACATAAGTCATTTCCATCACAGACCAAGGCATAAGCCATTCAGTTTTTAGCAGCACGTTGAATAAACACATCTTAGATATCTGTTTTCTTAAAACAGGCGTGGCTGCTGAGTAGCACTCCTGCAAAGACAGATTAATGACTGATTAACTTGAACAAATGACAACATGTAGAGTGCTTACACCTGCTATGAAATATGTATTTGTACTCATGCTGGACCGGTAGTCAAAGGCCTGAATCCTCTGCGCTGGAGCTGGAGACATTGCACTTAGGTGCAATGGATACACAGTATTTCCAGATGCAGACCTCTCTGCAGAAAAGCACAATTTCCATAGAGCACAAAGAGACACATTTAGGGGTCATGGATGTCTCTATATCTTAATACTTACCAGTTCCCCAATAAGACTCCCACTGGTACAGATGTATGAGGGTTGCATTCTCACAGATGTCCAAACCACGTCCTCCGGCGCCATCTCTGTGATCAGTGCTTTGTGTACCTTTAAGTAAGCTGACACACACTTTTTAAGATTTAATTTTCACACACACACACACACACACACACACACACACACACACACACACACACACACACACACACACACACACACACCAGGAAGAGCTGGCACAGATTACCCACTCTGCCAACTTGCCCAGACTGTTAGGTAGTTATCACTGCTACCAGTCAGTTACTACTAAGATGTAAAAGGGTATCCATACTGCAATAATGGCCACTATATACAAATGGAAGTAGTTCACCAAGATGACTATGGAAGGCATTTCTGGGTGTACATACAGTGTCACCAAATTAAGATTTAAATTACCTCAAAGGTTAGACACTTTCTACAAGGACCAGCAGCCAATAAAAGTTCTAAATCTATTTAATAATAAATAATAAAAGTACATAGAAAATACTGAATATATATTCTGTAAACCACAGAGGTTCAGTCACAGGGAAATATTGAAAGAACACTGATGAACAGACTCAAACAAATAAAAGAAAAATGATATCACAACTAAGCTGGTATATTCCTGAATGAATCTAAATAATTGCCGCTTTCTCTAGTTAAGTTACTTACTACCTGCAATGCAACTATGCTGTGAGTAAAAGGTCTTTCTAGTCAAGCTTCCCAAACAGAATACTCAGTGTTCTGAGATTTTTGTAATATCTAAACTATAATTTCTAAGAGGGCTTTTAGCAGAATGACCTCATCTGATCACCTGACTCTAGGTTCTCACAGTAGTACATAGCAGCTGAGACAGGAGTTAGCACAGACGTACGTGCATCCACATCATGTTTACATGTAAGTATGCCTGGGCCTTCCCTCTTTTCACTGAGCTAATGGACAAAGGCTGTTTCCCAGATCCGGTGTCTCTGGTCCTATTTAGCACTGTGGGGTGCCTTTTAAGGGTTTTACAAATCATTTACATGTCCCTTATTTTTCTTAAAGTTAATCTCTGTTGTCCCAGTGACCTTTATTAAAACATATTGATTTAATTCAGTTGTAATAATACATGTACATTCCTTTTCATTTCAGCAGGGTACACTGTTGATACATTTTAACATAAGGAAACCTCACAAATACATTTTCAGCACAAGCATCTGTACAAATCAGTTTGATATACAAATGACATACTGTTTTAATACATTTGTAACAAGCATCTTGTATAAATCAGTTTGATATTCAAAGGACATATCATTTTTTTATAAAACTCCATATGGCTATGCTGGCACTTGCACATATCATCACAGCAATTATTATGACCCACAGACAACCCTGGTGGAATTTATGTTCTCAGCTCACTGCTGTAAGAGTACAGTGCACAACAGATTGCAGTCCCCAACACATGTCTCTACTTCTTACATCCCCCAACACGCTCTACTTACCACAAAAATCAAGGAAAAAGCAAAAACATAAAGGTGGACAAGGCTCAAAATCAGTGAAAGCTATTGCCTTTATGTACATGTAAACTTGCTAGAATAAAAAGCTTTGCATTAGCAAACTTTTTTGAAGGCTGATAAGTCCGAAACTCAGACATCTGTTATCATTATTTAGTGACTGCAATCTCCATTGATTTGCTTGAAAAAAATACAGTTTATGAGGTACAGACCAGAATAAGAAGCAGAAATTCAGAGACATAATACAAAATCAAAACCCTGCAGAAAAAACTATTTTTACGCATTTTTTTATCTTTTGTGGATCAGTGTTTCTCTTGGTTAACCATTAAGTGTCTATCATTTGTTGATCGATGTTGTGCATTTTCAATGAAAAGTTAAGCTTATATAATATATATATATATATATATATATATATATATATGTATATATATATATATATGTATATATATATATATATGTATATATATGTATATATATATATATATATATATATATATATATATATATACACACACACACACACACACACACACACATATGGGTCTACTTTACATAATCAACATGCCAGTAGACCAACTTTTAAAACGCAGAAGCAGGAAAATCGAAAACTCACAAAGCAGGCATGTTAAATGGCCGATGTACAGAAAACCGAAGGTATAACATTCCAACTTACCTCCCAGTTAATCCAATTATGAAAGTAAAACCTCATACCATAGCAACACAACACTATCATTTTATTTCATTATACCCGCATAATCAAAGAAAATCCCACAGAATATTCATGACAGTATCTACAGCACCAACATGAATATTCATTAGTGATTGCTAAATTCCATCAATACAATAATTTATTTTCTGACCCCCCCCCTGCAAATTAAATATACCAACTCTGAGATTGCACTGTAGTGTGGAAATAAGCAGATTTCCTGTTCTGCTCAGTTGGCTAAGTTGGCGTTTTGAGATGTTATAGTGAAGTTTCACTCATATGAAACTTCGCTTTTCCGGTCTGGGCATTTTAAAAGTCAGTCTACTGGCTCCAAAAATGAAACCTCGGTCAGCACCTGTCATCCCCTCTCAATGAGGGACAAAGGTGGAACCCCTTGGACAAATTTGTGGTTTTCCATTCACTCATCAAGGTTGCACTTGAAGACGGTCAGAGAGATACTCTGTTTGACATGTATGTGAAGTCTATTCTAGAGATGGGGCAGCCTTTGGGAGACAAACCTGTCTCTCCAGCAGGTTTTGTTGATGTCGCATATTAGATTTAGGTCTATTGAGTGAGTAATGAGTGAGGAGTTAGAATTACATGATATGGAAGCATCTCTCTGGTAGGGCAGGGTCTGAGATTGCCTTTTAGGCGAGACACAGATCACCTCTGAGCAATCTGTATGATACCAAGTAAAGTGATAGTGATTTGAGCCTGTCTGCAAAGGACAGGTGTTGGAGGCCATGGATTCTCTTTGTGAAGTATTTCTGTGGCCTTTCCAGTTGGTGCAGGTGTTTGAAGAGGTACATACCAAACTGGGTGTTATATTCAAGTATGGGTTTAATGAGGGAGGACTACAGAGAGGTAATAACCTCCTTTTTTCTGGATGCAATCCCTTTGCTTATAAGATGAACCAAGTAAAAGTCTTTTCTAACCACTGCCACCACATGATGGTCAAATGTGAGATTTTTGTCAACCTGAGTACCCAGGTCTCTCACCACAGGTTGTGTGTTTAGGGAGTTGCCATTGATGTGGTAATCAGTAGGGGCCGTGTTTTTGCCAAATTGTATGATAATACATTTTTTTGCATTTACCTTAAGGTCATGACTTTGGCACCAGTTATTTGTAGCTGTGAGACCCTCTTGCAGTATGTTAATGTCATTTGGGGAGTCAATGACAGCACCCAACTTACAGTCATCCACAAACTTGGTCAGCCACAGGTCCTTTGTTTTTGCCTGGACCTCTGAAAAGTAGATGCCAAACAGATCCCTGGGGAACACAACTAGTGACAGGTCTGCTGTTGGAGGTGGAGGCGCCTATTTTGACCTTGTGGGTCCTATCTGTGAGCCAGTTTGCCACCCATCTGATAAGATAGTGATTAACACCAAGTTGTGTTAGCTTTTTGATGATGCCCAAGTGGGGGGTTGTGTCAAAGGCCTTGGCCAGGTCAAGGTCAGCTGTATATACTGACTTTCCTTCATCCAGGGCCTTGGTGGCAGTCTCAAAGAAGTCAGCTAGGTTCAATAGGCAAGAGCTGCCCCTGACAAATCCAAATTGGGTGGGGTTGAGTGTTTGGAGATTGCCTATGTCTTTGTTTATGAGATCCATAATAATACACTCCATGGCTTTACAGATCAGACTTGTCATGCTAATCGAGCGATAGTTTCCTGGGTCAATAGTGACACCACCTTTGTGCAAGGGGATGACTATGGCGGTTCTCCACTCTGCTGGAATGAAGCCTGTAATTAGGCTGTGGTTTAATAGGGTGCTCAATGGTGAAGCTAGTTCTTGCTAGAGATGGTGCAGAATACAGCCTGGGATATTATCAGGTCACATGGAAGCTGTGTTCTTTGCCTTAGATAGGGCCATTAATACTTGATCTATGGAGATATGAGGTGTGGGAGAAGTATTGGGAATGTCAACTGGACCTTTTGGGGCGATAAGGGGGTGAAGTTTGCACTGAACCTATTAGCCAGCAGGTTGGCTACATTGGCAGGATCAGTGTAAATGGTACCATTAAGCACTAATTCGGAACAAACTTCGGCTTTGCCATGGAGGTTCCTAACGTAACTGAAGAAGGAGGTGTGGTTTCCCTTTGGTTCAGAGCCTAGTTTCAACTCATAATTGGCTTTGCAGTTTTTCACTAGTGATCTAATTTGCTTGTTGAGGCGGAGGAGGGAGATTTTCCGATTTGGGATTTGTTCCTTTTTACCCTTGGACAACAGTTTCTTCCTTTTGTTGTAAAGCCTGTTGATACAGGAAGTTCAGCAGACAGGTTTGTGTTTTCTTGAGGAGCAGGTTTTAGTTCTATTGGGTATAGGTGAGTCCATGCAGTTGTACAGGTGCTTGTATATTGCACTGACGTTCTGTTCAGCATAGTTGACTGCATCCTCTGATGGGGGGGGGTGGTGGTGTGAAGCTGCTGATACCCTCCCTTAGGAGGGTGTAGTCAGCTTTTGAGAAGATTTTTTAGCCTGGTTATGGCTGGGGAGGGGTTGGGTGGCATAGAAACTTTGAATGAGATAGACCGATGATCTGATCTCACCAGGGAAGAACATACTATGGGAGTGGTGCAGCAGTCACCCATGTTGGTGAGAACCAAGTCCAGTATGTTATCTCCCCTTGTGGGGATGATACCAGCTGGTCTAGTGTGTTAGAGCTGATGAAGTCAAGGAATCGGTGGGTGAGTGCATTAGTGCAAGAATAGTTCACCCAGTCTATGGTGGAGTAGTTGAAGTCACCAAGGATCAGGGTGTTAGGGGATACCTTGATGGAGTCAAGTAGGTCCAGATAGGAGTAGTGGGTGTCCTGAGACATGGATGGGGGTCTATAGCTGGCTATAACTTGGATGGGTATCTTGCCCAATGTCAGTTGCACCTGCAGTAATTCCAGTGCATCATGCTGGTAAACCAGTGTGGAGGTGTACCGGTCTTTAATGAAGATAGAGACTCCACCACCCTTAGTCTTTCTGATCTCATTTTAGGGTCAGAAAGTGTGGAATGAGGTATAGCTTGGTAAGGCAGGGGTGACCTCAGCAGTCCTGAACCAAGTTTCCCTTACTACACAGACATTGGCATCTTCCAGTGTGAGGAGAGCCTCCACTGAGCGCATTTTCAGATTAAGGCTCCTAGCATTGAGCAGCATGACCTTCAATTTGCTTTTTGACACATCTTTCATGTTGGAAGCTTTGTCTTTGGGACATGGCCTTAAAAAGGCACAATGGGGGTGGCAAGAGCCTTGGTCAAGATCCGGCACCCCAGAGGATGACAGGTGGCCATCTCTGGCAAAGCATTGAGGCTTGTCAACCATGTCATCCCAGGCAGACAGATACTGGATCCCCTTGGAAAGACACCAGAAACTAAGCCAATTGTTGAAGTCAATCATTTTTTGTTGGTATTGTGGCATCATTCTTGGTGAAGGCAGGATGCTGCTCAGGGCCATGGTCACACCAGCCTGGAGCACATAGTCTGAGCGCTCAATCATGTCTCTCTTCATATTGTCCAGGGATGTCTCAAGTCATTCACACCAACATGGACAATAACAGAGTCATACTTGTACCTGTTGTGGAGAGACTTAAGTGCATGTGTGATGTGACGGATTCTAGCACCTAAAAAAAAGCTGACCATGACCTTCTCCTTGTTGAGCCTGGTGAGGGGACATCAGTGTGTCTCACTATTGAGTTGCCAATAACTAGTATGTTTTGTTTATTGTTATGCCTAATGGGCTGTGTTTGTGAGACAGTGGTGTGATGATTACTGTGTGCGATGTGATTGGCATTGTGTGTGGAATGTTTGTGAGTGTGTTTTAGGGGCCTCTGTTGTTTAGGTAAGTTTTTTGTTGAGGACCCCTGCATAGGTGGGTGTGTTACTCTGTGATGTGGGGTGTTTGTGCTGGCAACCTCCTCTTTGTCAGGAGTACTGAATGTGGTGTGAGAGAGCATGGATTCCAGCTTACTGATGTAGATGCATCTCAAGTAGAAGAATTATGTGCTAGGAGAAGGGGACTGTCTGTGAACATGAGGCAGTTGCTACACTGTCTCAGTACTCCCATGTCAACCAGACTGGCAGGGGAAACTGATGGGAGTTGTCCAGACATAGTGCTCTGAATATGTGGTGGACTTAGGGAGAGTAGGGTTTCTCCACAAAAACCCTAAATGTAAAATAACTGACCTGAAGCACAAATGCTAAAACCAAAACAAAGATGCTTAGAATAGCATATAAAATAATCAAGCTTCTAACAAGCAGTAATAAGTGCAGAATAAGAGCACTTGTGCACTTAAGAGCACACAGAACAGCAAACTAAGGTAATAAAGAAGGTAGAAGACAGTTACAGTAAGAGCAGTTGAGTAAAGTATAAACAACTTTTTTTTGTTAGTGGAGTATATATAGATCGATATAGATCTATCTATCTATCTGGCTAGCTATCTAAGCTATCTCTTTATCTATATATAGGGAGAGAGATTAATGGGACAGTGTGTACAATATGTGTTCAAGAACATTATTATCATATTTTTGTG